>NW_021620042.1:310754-470367 GCF_004785775.1 Grammomys surdaster
ATATATATATATATATATATATATATATATATATATATATATATATACATATATACATATATAAAATTATGGGGTTTTTGTCTTGGAATTATAGAAAATAAAATTCACCAAAGCCTAGATTTATACAATACACACTTTTAATCCCATCTTACTGTAGGTCTAAAGCAGTTTATTTATGAAAAATTTGAGAACAATTTACATGACATTACCAATAATGAGTTTAGATGCTACATCCAACTTTTCTAAACGATTAATGTTTTTCAAATGTCAGTCAACAAAGTTGAGGTAGAGAGTGAGTTGGTTGTCTTTTTCATCTCTCTACAGAAAATACTGCATAATATTTGGCTTACAAAGGGTCATCAGTAACTATATAGCCTAGAAAGGAAGCTGCAATATAGTAGACAGTGAAGGAATAAAAGCACTCTGGTAATTTTACGGAATTTCTGACATTTGTGGTATCTGGCAGCTTTCATTTCTTTTTTTCCCCAATACAAATCAAAATTAATTTCCATGTTTAATTTTGAACATATAATTCTTTATTCTTTCTAAAAGAAAGTCCCCCTTACCCATCATGTAGAGAATAAGCAAAAAAGACAGCATATATTTTAAGGAGACCTCAAGTCGGTTGTGGACATTAAGCAGGAATTATGAAATGGGCCGAGGTTCGATCTGGGAAGTGCAAGATAGAATTCTATCTTTGATATAGTGAGGTAATGTAGCAGATGAGTTCCTGGGCTGGATAAATAAAGGCTATGCACAGTACGGACAATTTAAGACAGCTTCCTCGATGAAATAATAGCGTTAACCGAGGTAGAAAACATCACTCTAAATATGGGTGTATCGGCCCATGGGCTACACTTCTTGGCTTCCTGACTGCAGATAAAATGGAACCAGCTTCCCCGGGCTCCGTCGCCATGTTGTCCTCACCATGTTAGACTGTAGCCTGGAACTGTAAGTCAAAATAAATATTCTTTGCCAGAAGATGGTTTTGTCAGGTCCTTCATAGCCACAATGAGAAGAGTAGCTATTACACCACCTAATTACTACTTTTAGGAGCTAGGAATAGTCCAAAGGCGGAGACGTATGTATCCTTCAAAGCTGTTGATGCTTTTTTTCATTGCTGTGGCCTCCAGGACAGCTGGGGTTTTATTCTAATCATAACTCACAGGTCTCTTCTCTTGGATTTGAAGACATCGACTGAGGAGATCAGTGGTCATGTTCTATGTTGTGACTCCTAGAAGTAGAGAGAAGACAGATGCACAAGCTGAACCAAGGTGAGACAGGGTTGATGAAACTCAAGTTCAGCTCTCTCTGTGAGTTAGCCCCACACCTATCATCTGGCCCTCTATATTGCTACAAATGTGGATGCAAATTGATTTTTCAGCAGAGTGCATAGAGACACACTTTCATCCCTTGCCACCAAAAATCCCAATGAGTACAAATAGTTCATGATGCCTTTTTTGATCTGAGAATATGGAACCTTGGGTTCCATATTCATTCAATAGCTCTAAAAGATTAGGCCCTTCCTATCTTTGAAACCTGCTTTGTACATGTGCTGCTCTGTCTCTGTGTGCCTTTTAGCTTCCTCCTAAGATGTATTTTCCTTATAGAGACCCAACATCCACCTCTGGGTCATATGCTCTCATAACCAAAAGTTCTTAGACAATGTTTGTCACTGAAGCAACCACGACTGTATTCTTCATTCACTTAAGGCTTCAATGTTTAGTGTTGCCTCTCAGTTTCTGTTTGTAGGAGTCTAGCCTCGACACGGGATCAGAGTTCTCAACTGGAAGCAGGGATATCTGGAAGGTGCATAATAAATATATACAGACTACTTTTTGGGTACAAGCTGACAGGCAATTTCTCAAGGCTTAAAGTTTCTCTTTCTTCACTCTCACTCTGGTTTTTTTCTCTGTCACAGCTTGAGGCTGCACACACTGCATTCTCCTGCACACTCTGCTTTTCTCTTGTGCCCTTTTCTTTTCTTGAATTCTCACACTCCTACACACCTCTGTGTATTCCCCTTTCACTCTCACACACTCTTCACACACACCTCACATACACTTCATGCACTCTCCTTTCACTCACACATACACTCTCCATACACACCTCATATTCTCTCTTCACTCACACCTCACATTCTCTCTTCACTCACTCTTCACATTCTCTCTTCACTCACTCTTCACATGCTCTTCTCATGCTCTCTCATTCTCTCTCTCTCTCTCTCTCTCTCTCTCTCTCTCTCTTTCTCTCTCTCTCACCACATTCACCTCACATGCTTCTTTGCATTTCTCTTGCCCCAGTCTTTTATTGATACTCCAAAAGCAGATAGAAAAAAGACATTATATAATCACTGCCAAATCAAATTCGAAAGAATAACCACATCCCACTAAGAATTAAGAATTATTACAATTGTTCCCCAAAGTTTCAAGCTTTCCTATTCCCAGGCCTGTAGCCAAAATAGTAATAATTGCAAACTTATCATTATTTAAACTTTAACTTTTAACTAATTGTACTTCAGAACTCAGAGCTCTGAGGTCAGCTCCTTGCATTTTCCTGTGAAGCTCTAATGATAAAAGACATGAGCAAAGCTGCCAGGCAGTGGCCAGAAAGAGTCAAATTAACCCTTAACTCAGCAGTTCCACTAGCTTTCTACTTCTGTACATTGCACATAACGACTCTCCTAAGACTTCCAGTGTTTTGACTTAGTTTTACTAGTATGAGATTTTATGTATTCTATACTTCCTGATCTAGGAACCATTTTGAAATGTGCAAATAACTTCAATAGATTTTTCCTTTCTTGGGGTTTCAGTGTTGACTCTATTTCATTTTCTAAGAATTTCTTCAAACTTTCTTTGCAAGTCAAGGGTTAATCTGGAACTACCATTGTGCAGTTATTGCATTGTTTCCAAGATGAGAACACACAGCGTGCACCTGGGCCATTAGGCCTGTGCTGTACTGTGCCCTATGCCTCAATTTTTAATTGTTTAAGAATCATTTCATAAAGGAACATGCATAAATATAACATAAAGGATCATTACATAAATTCTAGTTTCACAGAATTCACCAGAGCAGAAGAAGAAAGAAGTAAGAAAGTCAGATATAATAGAATAATTATGCATACAAAGGCCAACTGAAAAACAGTTATGCACAAATCTACATATATAGCTGTTGTCCAGGGTTAAGGTTAGGAGAAACGGGAACAACTGTTTTTTACAAAGAGCTGCTGTGGGCTACTTAGATGTCTCCATCCAGGCCTACTGCAAACAGTCTCTTATTTCAGATGGCAGGTCCCCTGGAGGGATGTGTCTCCTGCTTCTCAGGGTCCCAGACACCACCATCTTTACAAGGATCTGCCGCAGATGTCTCCATCCCGGCCTACTGCAGGCAGTCCCTGTCATTGCATGCTGTCTCCAGCATCTGTTGAAGGATAAGATCACAGAGTCAATATTCATAAAATCACATTGAGCTAATAGAGCTGGCTGAGCCCTCACGGACATTCACTTCTTAGAGCTAAACTCTAAAGCCAAGGAACATACAATGTCTAGGTCAGTTTCTTCATCTCGTCACCCATTTTCTCCAGAGAACATTACTACCCCAAAGTGTGCTTTCTGTTTCACATGGATGATGCTTCGTGAGTTCGATGTTTACATGTACAACGTGAACATGTACAACAAGGATTTAACAACTTGCACTTTCAGTGACACTCAGTATTTCTAAGCTCTGTGTTACAGTTACAGTGGTAGTCCATCTATTTTTGTTGCTGTATGATCTTGTGTTGAATAAGTTTACCACAACTAAGTTACAGATTTTATTCCCGCTTCTTTTCTAGCTACCTAAATCCCAAGGTCATTGCCGTTATCGTGATGACAAGTTTTACGTCTCACAGATAAGTACAGTCATACTTCTCACACCACGGACTCTTCTTCTATGTCACTTTATTACTGTTCTAGGAAGTGATATTTACTCTTTCTACTTGAATCAGACGACCCTGTAACAACTTCAACAGTCAGACATGGTGGAAGGGACAGTCTGACTTCTGAGGCTGGGCTACGCTCCACAACATGCTTTCTGTCTAGTTCTCTAGAATTCCTTTGGAGTTCTGGACGTCCATGTAAAAACTCCAACTACTGTGAGGCCACTCTCTGTTAAGGAAGTTTGGAGTGGCTGTACATATGCACTCCAGTTGCTGCTCCAGGCTTCAAATCAGTAAAGCCAGGTGTCAGACTCTATATGAAGCTGTAAGATTGGTTTTCTTTAACACTATTAAGTTTAGGGCACCTTGCCACACACATTATAATAGTAACCAGAACAGTCCCATTAACTATCCATCCTCCTTCAAGCACAGATCTGCCTGGGAAGGCATCTGTCTTTAACTCAGCTTAATCCACATCACTTCCCTCATGCCCTCCCCTGTTCCTTCTAATTAGAGAAACTCACAATTCTGTATTGCGATGTAACAAACATTCCTTGTGGGACTCCTTTCTGGCCCTCAGCATATACACTCCAGGCCTCCTGCAGAGCAAAGCTACCTGCCAGCCTTTTGTCACTCACAACATTCCCCCTAAGCTTGATCTCAGGCCCACATACACCAGTAGCACCTGAGTCAGGTTTTTAACTATAGATTGTGTGCAGCACCCCAGACATGCTGAATCAGGCCTTTCCCCCTTTCCCTTTCCAGTTTGGAGCTAGCACCCTAGTGTGCTCTAAGCCTTCTGCAGCTTGATGGGGACTCTCCTGGGAATGTTGGGGAAAGTGAGCAGATTTTGCACTTGTGTGACCTCAAGAAAAGAGACCTGGAAGGACTCAGACAAGAAAGCCTTTTCTTCTGTCAATTAAAACTACTAAAGGCCCAGTGTTCCTCTATAGGACTGAGCTTTCCTTCTTTCCCAGGCATGACAAGACCGTGCCATGAAAGTAACAGACACAGTAGATGCTCAGAAAGCATTACAAATGTGGGACTAAAATTCCAGATAATGAAGTGAAGCAACGAACATGAGCCTGTCATCAACAACAGTTACAAAAGAAGTTCTGCTTTTCAGATTATGATATGAGCTAGTGTCCAGGAAAATGTGTTTATAATGATCAGTGATGTTTAAAACACATGATGGCCATATACCTAACAGTCCTTAGGTGCGTATTATGGTAGCTGGCCTCTGTATAAAATGATTCTCTGCATTTGGCTTTATAAACAGATTTCTCTCACTTTCCTTTTCTGTTTCCAATGTTAGTTATGTAGAATCTGCTTCACTGCACAAATGATTTTGAATATTGGTTGCATGCATATATACAAACAAACAAATGAAAAAAATGAGTGAACATCTTTGTTACTTGAACCAGAGATTCTCCAGCATTAGAAGTCAGGTGTAGAAAGTTCTCTCCTTGCACTGCACCACTGTTTATCTGAGAGAATGCTAGAATGTTACTGCTGTGGCAGTTACAGGTTTGAACTTCACATTAAGAACTATGTTCTCAGCTGCGTTCTGTGAACAGCACAGGTTCCTTTTTCTCAACCAGTATTTCAGATAGTGTAAGACATCACAAACCTAGCATGCAGATGTTTAGGAAAAACAAGACAGAGGAGAAGGAAAGAGAGAGAGGGGGCGGAGGCCAATCCTGTGGAAATATGAACTCTCCTAAACAAAATTCAGACAATCACTGAAATCTCAAAATCCTCAGAGCTTCAAGGAGAGTTTCTGGGCAACTACAATCAACCTAACCCTGGCCCTGTGCACTTGTCTCTGACACAGATTGCCTTTCCACACTCATCTTCTGTAAGGTAAGATTTCCTTGAAGGTACAGATGAGACTGTTTTGATTGGTGAGCCTTAGAGTTGTACCCAGTCCTGTATGCCCTATAAGTTCTTCCCCACTGACTTTCTCTGTTTTAGTAAGATATAAAACAGCCTGGTTTGCAGTGATGAGCCATAAAAATATGAAGCAGGAAAGCAAAGAAATAGATTCAACAGTAAACATGCACAAATTGTCTGTGTTACTTCATTTGATCCTTGTTACATACTGTCACGTTAGTGAGACAGGAAATGACGGCCGTACTCCCAGTCTCTTCCTCTGTACCTTCTCTTTCTCTTACAACGTATTTTCCTCTGATATCTTAGAACTTTCTCCCTTTATGTATTTACACAAATGTTATTATTAACTCAGGACACTTCCTTGATTACTCCTAATAAAATATCACCCAAACAAGCCCCACCCTTATCCCCTGTACCTCTGCCTTGATCTTCTCTATAGCACTTAGGTTGGTAGTAAAGTGCTACTCAGACATTAGACAGGATGGAGATCCTTAAGGATGGATTCCTTCCTTCCCAATTTTCAGCTTGTAAAGGCAAGAATAGAGACCTCAGGACTCTGAAAAATTGTTATTATGCTAGAAAGAAGGTTTAGCAGTCCAGATCTCTTCCTGCTTTTCCAGAAGACCATGGTGAAATGATTCACAACAGCCTGAACTCCAGCTCTGGGAGATCTGGCACCCCCTTTTAGCCTTTGCAGACATACACACACACACACACACACACACACACACACACACACACAGAGGCAGGACATACATTCACACAAACACATAGATAAAACTGACTTTTAGAAAAAATGCACAAGATCTGAGTGTTATTTTTGGCCCTAAGTGGAAACATAGCACTCTAAGCTGCCCAAGATATCATAACATTAGTCTCTAACCAAGACTTTCTGACAACGAATAAAGACAGGCTTTTTGTCTCTTACCTGAAGAATTAATATAAATGGGTATGTCAATCACCTGGGCAGAAAATTATACCTCAGGAAAGCCTATTCTACACTTTTGGAAAATGGTATAAAGCATTCCTAGCCCAGTAGGCTATCGCAAGGTCTTTCTGGCCACAGCCCACTCCTGTTCCATGAGAGAATTTTCCTCTCTAAAAGTCCTTTTTGGTCATATCCAACTCTCATCTCTGAAAGTGCCTCACCTTATTAGTGCTACACTCTACCTGGCACTGTACTTCATGTATCTCAGCTGAATGTATCTGGTACAGATTACAAGGACCGAGGAGCCATCGGGAGGCTCGAGCCAGAGCTCAGTAACAGTTTCACCTGATGTGTCTTTGTTTTGTTTTCTCTACTTGAATGAAACTTCACTGAGTGTGGATTTATTTTGTTTACAACCCATGTCCCCAGTCCTATGAGAATACCTAACATTTAGTACATTTTCAGTAAATAAACTGCTGAATTGTTTCCATTTTATAACTGACAAATCAGGACGAGCAAGATTAAGAAGAATGACCAATGTGGCACATGGAGCAAAAGACAGATTGGGTTCTGAGGTTCTGGATTACAGGTGCCTTTGCCAAGTCCCCTCTATTTGCAGAACCATCACAGAAAAATTGCATTGAGTAAATGCATACTGTTGAATATACTGTCGTTAATTTCTGGAACAACGTGAATTTTATGATGGCTTTGATCCATAAGCATTACCAAAAGAAAGAAAGAAAGCAAGAAAGAAAGAAAGGAAGGAAGGAAGGAAGGAAGGAAGGAAGGAAGGAAGGAAGGAAGGAAAAAACAAAGCAAGCTACAGTTACTGGTGCTGGTTAGGATAATAGGAAAACAAGTAAATTTTGGCACAAAGTCATCTGTGCTATTCCAAGAAATGTACACATCTATTTTTAATCCAGCCCTTTTTCCATAGTCCCTAAATGTACTTAGACTTAGTAGGCTATCCCAATATTTCTGCCAATAAATGACTAGCTACTCCAAGACCAGAGTAGCACCCCAAGGAATGACACTATTAAGATAACAAGCCTTTACTATGCTCAGCAGTGAACCACTTAGCAGCGTGACAGGTATGTGATATGGGAAGAATGCTGGAGAGGGAGGAGCTGACTTTGCAAATGGACTGATAGTCGCTGTGCTTTGGTCTGACCATAGAGACAGCAATAAAGTGAACTTCATATGGCTTTAGATAGTCCTTTACCTTGGACTTTTGGGATGATTAACATCCTTCTAATACCAAGTCAATTAAATTTACAATAACTCTCTTAGAAATTCAAACTTACCATTGCTATTATCCTGTTAACCAGACCACCCCCTATAAACCAGCATTTTGCAACAAATCTTGGATAAGAATACTAAAATTTCAAGAAGACTGAGATCTCAATTCATTTAAAACCCATAATTTTAAAGGTGAAAAAAATCTTAGCTACAGTGTCCTATCAATTATTCTGTCAGGAAAGAGTCTAGAGTTGGGCTGTACACCCTCCAATGCTCTTTCTACTCACAGAGTGTGACTGCATTTTTCACAGAATCTCTGATCAAGAAAAAAAAAACATGTTAACTGAACAAATTTAGAGTAATGGCCTTGGCATCTGGCCACATCATGAAGTCATGCTGAATAGTATTTAAAAATCATTGTGGGGAACATACATTAAATGATGTTCATTACACTATTAGTCTTCTTTGGATAGTGGTTGATCTCTAAAAATGTATAATGTCCATAAGAGTTATAAATATCAAATGTTACAGATGGAAATGTTTGGTTAAACAACACTGTATCCTAACCAAATCTGAAGGTATGTTGCCAATACTGTCAAAATACAATGTTCAAAGCTACTGAGGACCTTGAGAGGCTGCTACACAGTTCCAATACTGCTTCAGCATCTGCCTCTTCTGTAACAGTTCATGCCTTCCTTTTACAAATCTGTAGACTGACCACCAGTGTGGGTAATATTCACCACTGATCTGCCAAATCATTTTGATTGTCTTCCTTGACTCATCTAGGCTAAAGTTTTCAACATTGGTTATCCTTAGTTTCAACCATGTAGCTGAGTTGTACCCACTGGTACAATATCCAGTGCCAATGACATGTGCCATAAAGTCCACCTGGTGTGACTTTCCAGTTAGAGCTCTCCTCTTGCCCTCAAATGCAAGGATCTAATGAAACACAGTGAGCTTCAGGAGATGGAAGAGCCACAAAATATAAAGAGCCCCAGTCTCAGAGTCACATTTCTATTAAGACAAAAATTGAGATGCAATCAGAATCTGAAGAAACTTATGGACCACATTAACAAGTTGAGATTTTACACTATAGGCAGCAAAGATTTCAATGCTAAGGAGTAGTACATCCAGGATTCTCTAATAGAAGATGAATTCTGAATTGATGTGAGAAATAACTTCAAAGAGATAATGAATATAAGAGGTGACCAGGAACAGTTCAACCAAAAGAAAATTCAAGAGCCAATCAGAAGCAATTGGTATAAACATATATACAAGTGAGGATTTGAGGCCACATTCTGTCTCAGTGGCTGCAAGTTATAGGCACCATTATATAAGGTAGAGAGCCTAAAAGATATGTCAGAGGGTATAAAAGATAAACTTGCTTCTAAATGTGTGGACCATAGGGTCGAAACAGAGAAGCTATCCAGTGGGCAGTTTCTATTACATATGTAAAATTTGAGAAAAATTCAAAACTGGAATTATAAATTTGGATGTTGGCGATGTAGACTTGGTGTTTAAGCCAATGGAGTGGATAAGTTCTGCCAAGAGAAGGGTATAAGTGAGAAGAAGAGAAGGAAAAGATTTTACAGGACACTTAAAAGTAGTTGGAGGAGTATAAAAGCATCAGGAGAGAAATTTTCAGAAGAACCAAAACTGTAAGACCCCAATTATAGAGCAGATCAGAGCAGATACGACTTGGACACCAGAACTGTTACCTAGCCCAGGAGGGTTACAATGCAGTCAACTACATAAGGCACTGCAGTCTGTTCCAAAGATATGGTGGAACATGTGAATCTGTCATCAGATGGCAATGGTATGTTCTGACAGAGAGCTGGAGTTGGAGTCTGAAGTCAGATAACAGGTACAAGTAGAACCGAGGAGCTGGAGGATCAAGATTGGCAAAATATGGGGTAATCCCAGGAATTCAATGGTATTGACTAAATTCCAGATGAATGGTAGACTTAGTAAGAATAAATACAAAAGGACACCAATTATTTCCAGTACCAAGAAGCTTGCCACAGGAGACTGACAATCAGGTATTCCAGGAGTTTTGTTACATATGGGACAATTTCCAGATGTGAACCACAGAAGGGGAAGCTAGCTAGACAATGAGTGAGAATATCATCCTCAAGATCACTGAATGCTGGGACTAGAGAGAAGGTTCAGTGGTTAAAAATGCCTGTTGTTCTTACAGGAGACCTGAGTTCCATTCCCAGTACCCACATCAAATAGCTCACAAACAGCTGCCTGTATTTCTAACTCCAGTGGATACATTGTCTCTTCAATGCATGCACTGGTATACACATGCAAACATCTGCACATACACATAATTAAAAATAATAATAAATCTTTAGAAAAAGATTACCTAAAGTTAATGAAAATGGTGTGGGCATTTGAGTAGTAGGCCTGGTAAAGGCAAAAGGTTTTTAGGGTGTTTGTTGGCAAAGGGTAAGAGTTTATTAAAAAGAGTAAATGAAAGCTTGAGGGAGCATATTATCTAAGACTCAAGGGGGAAGCCAGAAGGTATGGAACCAGAACACTTAAGAAGATACTTATGGAAACAACATCTACTTTCTATATTATTTGAGTTGAACCAAAACAGCATACCTGAGCCCGGGTAACTTAATGGCAAAAAAATTATTCCCCAAAGTTCTGGAAGCTGAGATGCCTAAGATTAAGGTGCCATCAGAGTCACTATCTGGCAAGACCTGTTTCCAACTTCCAACACAGTAATTTAATGCTAGGCTTACATGGTGGAAGACTGAACATGGGGCCTGCTAGTTCCTTTCAGCCCATATTTAGAGCCACTCATTATTCCACTCAAGAAAGCTCTATCCTTGTAACTTGGTTGCATTTTAAAGATCTTGTCTTCATGCTTACTTTCACACAGGCAATTACATTTCAATCTATGAATGTTAGAGGACACATTCAGATCTCACAACATGTAGCCTGCTTTTTGACAGGAGGACAGTGAAGGTTATCCAGAGTTCCTACTTGATGGCTTGGGGTAGACAGTGGAATGTGGACAGCATGTGAGTTTAAAGACAGAGGGAAGTGCAGAGAAAGAGGGCTGGATTAGTGATTAGATTTATACTGAAGGCCTCGCTCAGTCAAAGGTAGCACCAGAGTGTTCTCTAGATGTAAGGAAAGACTAAAGGGCAAGAGCTGGGGGGCAAGTAAATATAACAGCTATTTTACAGGTGAATACAAAGAAAAGAAAAGTATTGATGGGAATTTCAAAAAAGACTGACAGAGACACACAAAAGACACTTGGTAAGTGTGATGTGGGTAAACGGATGGACAGACAAAGGAATGGCTGGTTAAAGGAGAGATGAAGTAGGGGACCCTCGGTAGACTGAAAGAATTAGAATTAGGAATATGGGGTGAAGCAGAACAGGTTTGTGGAAATGAAAGTTTGAGAAGAGAATGAATACAAGGTTATGGGCAGAGCCAATTCTAAATTCAAATTTCCAGAAAGACAGTTCCAAGTAATTCAAATGTCCCCAACTTTGCCCTGTCAAATGGGATTAGCAAAGCAGAATGCAAGCAGATGTTAGCTTGAAGACAGGCCATTAGATATCCCATCAACGTTGATCACAAAGTCACTGAGGATGCCAGAAGATGCTGGAAGGAAGAGGAAAATTGTCAGCCAGCTTCAGCATTTTCTAAGAGCAAATGCCCCAGAGAAAACAGCGTGAAGACCTCAGTGGTCATTGAGAGACTTTTGGTCCTCCCAACTACTCAAAATTCTTACAATAAAGATACAAAGAGAGATTCATTGTTTGCTACTGTCTGGAAATAAAGGATACAGCTATCCTTCAAGGAAGAAGAGTTCATTAAACAGAACAAAATCATCAGTAAGAAGTTGAGGGAGATCAGGACCCAGGCAGCTGGTTTAGTTGGTATAATGCCTATCAAGAACATGTGAAGACATGAGTTTGAGTTCCAGCACCTACAGAAATACCTTGGCATGGGGGCATGTACCTGGAACCCTGGCACTGGGAGTCTGAGAGAGAAGGATCCCAGGATCAGTCAGTGAGCTCCATGTTCAGTGATAGGCCCAGTCTCACAAGTTGAGGTGGGGTAGATGTCTTGGTTAGGGCTGAGCCTACAATGTTGCTTATTCGCAGCATCTTGAAATCTGTCACTCTCTGTATTTATTATTGTTTACTGAAAGGGGCGGCTTCTCTGATTAAGGCTGTGAACATCTTTGGATATAGGCACAGATATTTAGAAAAAAGTTTGATACTATGTCAGTTTAAACAACAGACTCTACCTAGGCAATATGGAGATCCAACAGAGAGCTCCAAAGTTGGCACAGATTTCCTTGATTAAACAGTGAATCACACACACATGTTTGGAGAGAGAGAGAGAGAGAGAGAGAGAGAGAGAGAGAGAGAGAGAGAGAGAGAGAGAGAGAAATGGAGAAGATTGTGAGTGTGTGTTCTGTGCAGACACCACCCAAACACAAGCCAAACTGAAACCAAACTGTTAGAATAATACCCAGAAACTCTTGGAGTAGAAGCTGGGTTTCAGTAAAAAGGGACAATAGAGAAAGTAATTCTTTAGCTACGTATGACAGACTCTAGCAGCTAGAATTCCCACAACTACGCAAGGCAGATGTCACCTTCAGAGTATTAAATCAAGTAACTATCTTTAGCTGTTATTAAAGGAAACCTGAGGATTTGAACACTGCTCCAGCAGCTCAGTTCCCTCAGATTCCATTTCTCTGCAAGATGGCTCATGGAAGGTGGATATAGCCAGTGCATTAAGAGGGAAATGAAGAAATAAACATTAGGATAAGACAGCACCAGGAGAGAGGCAGAAGATGAGGAAAAGCAAGCCTTAAACCAGAATGTATGAAGCAGCAATAGCTGCCCAACAGGATCCGCTATTATGATGGATGGCATTGAGGGTGTGGAGTAGGGAGTATCCAGACAGAGCCAGAAACAGCAAATAGCTCTCAGCTCCAACCAGAATGTCAATGCTCTGTGAGTGTCCGTCGTAACCGGAGTGAATGGTTTTAGTTTTAATGTCAGTTTTTAAAAAAATATACATTTGCATAAGCAGTCAAGTATCCATCTTACCACTTTTAATATGTACCCTTGAGGTGTCTATCAAAAATTCCCATATCAGAGGACTTACATATGTACAGTAACAGCTTTGGTTAATTTACTAATTCATCTAATCAGCCTAATGCATTATTAGCCAATTTCCCTAACCCATGTAATAATTCACACATTGGAAAGGAAATGCCTTCCAACTCTCTTTCTGAAATATTAGGGAAAATATACAGAGCCATCCTTCTGGATGATCAGTCATGATTTTAATATATTTATGAGGACAGTTGGTTGAATTGTGTTCTGGCATAATTTAGGGTCTTTGAAATCTACTCTTTCAAGCATTTCAAGTGCTGCTTTTATGATCGTATTTGTGCCATTCATTTTTCTTTTTGGCAAATCTGTTCTCTATATAGCATGGAGATATACATAAATCAGGTTCTAAGTGGCTTATCAAAAATTCCATGTTAGAGAATTTAGAATGAAACAAGTTATCACCAAGTGTAATAGCTGTGAAGCAAGGATAGCTTTCACAGCCAGAGATCTAAAGAAACAAGGAATCCAGTGTGTATGTGTGTTTATCTGTCTGTCTGTATGTCTGTCTGTCTGTCTGTGTCTGTGTGTCTGTGTGTGTCTGTGTGCATGTGTGTATATGTATGTGTCTTGTCTCTGTGTATGTCTTTGTGTGTGTATTTGTGTGTATGTGTGTGTCTGTGTGTGTCTTTATGTGTGTGTGTATGTGTGTGTTTGTGTGTATATATGTGTGTCTATGTGTGTGTGTCCATGTGTATGTGTGTGTTCATCTCTGTGTATGTGTGTGTGTGTATGTATGTGTCTCTGTGTGTGTATTTGCACATGCCCATGCATAAGTTAACTTTGGATGACATTACTCAGTAGCTGCCTGCCTCATTTTCTGAGACAGAGGCACTAGCTGGGAGCCAACACTCACTGATTAGGCTTGGTTGGCTGTACAGTGAGCCCTGGAGACCCTCCTTCTCTTAGTTTCCCTGGGTTTAAATGTGCTATTACAATGCCCAGTATCTTAGTTAGAGTTCTATAACTGTGAAGAGACACTATGACCATGGTAGTTCTTATAAAGAAAGCATTCGACTAGGGTTTTCTTTTAGCTTCAGAGGTTTAGTCCATTATCCTCATGGCTGGGAGCATGACAGAACACAAGATATGACAGCTGAGAGTTCGCTATCAGAATCCACAGACAGAAGGAAGAGAGTGACTCTGCATTTGGAAAAAGATTATGAATCTTCAAATCATACCCACCTTGACATACTTCCTCCAACAAGGCCATACCTCTTAATTCTTTCAAGTAGTGCCACCCCTGGTGTTCAAGCATTCAAATCCTTGAGCCTGCAGGAGCCATTCTACCACATCCAGCTCTTTACTTGGGTACTGAGATTCTACACATACCCTTATACTTACACTTGTTTGTGTCCCCAGCACAAAGAGGCAAAGGAGATCTTAAGTAAGTCCCAGGTAACTGAAATCGTGAGGTCAGCTTTGTCTGTCAGAGCTCCTAAAGGCAGTTAACTGCATTCTTCCTTTTGACCCTCCCCTGCTCTATACATGTGCAATAGTCTAGCTCCAAGATATATTGGAGAGGTTTATGCAGAAACTCATGATGCTTCTAGAAGCCCTTTTCCCTGGTTCCTTTAATTTGGCTTCTATTGCTCAGTAACATATTTCTTCTCTTTTTCCCCACATGAACTCTCAGAATCGTTCTCCTATGTGCCCTGTAAGTCCTCCTTTCTTCTCATATCCCCTTAAATGTTTTTATTTGTCTTCTCACACAAAGTCATTTATATCAAATTGCTCATTTTACTAACCAAACACTATAATATGTGGCACATCTCAGGACATAACAGGATTCTTCATGTACAGTCGATTTTTAGTTTTGACTGCTACAAGCCCTCCATACCTTTTCCTACAATATGAACTCTGCAGTTCCAACTCTAGAAGTCAGTGATCTATCTGTTTTGTGACTTATGATGGATTTTGTCATTGGATGTAGCCACCTAAACAAATTATAGCAATATTGATGGTTTGAGATAAAGAAACATCACATAGTGCCTTTTTGAAAAAGATTGATTTATGTTTTGCTTTTTGTATATAATGGGTCATCTCTGTACATGCCTGTGCACCATATGCATACAATGCTCACAGAATCCAGAAGAGGGAATCTGATTCCCAGGAAGTGGAGTTACAGAAAGTTGGGTGCTAGGAAACTAATATTGGTCCTAATAGCAAATACTTTTAACTGCTGAGCCATTTATCCAGGCCCCATATAATATCTGTTTTCATTGACAATTAAAATTCACATATATTTATAGTATATAAAGTGCTGTGTCAATATAGGTATAAGTTGTAGGATAGATAAACTGAACTGTGGGGAAAATTTAAGAAGGCTGCCACAGCCCAGAGGGGCTTCCACCACTGTGGCGGGTCCCACATTCGGGAGGAAACCCTATGGTTCCAGCGGCCTGGGGGCCTTGGCGGCAGCAGGCCCCAGTAACACGAGGAAGTCCTTGGTTCCAAAAAGGTTTATTGTTATGGCGGATAATAGATGGATCTAGGCGTACCCCCAAAAACTCAGGGCAGTCCCGAGTTATATAGGGAGGAAGAAAGGGGGAGGATTGGGGGAGGATCTGGGGGAGGCATGTTTAATTTGCTCTGCCCTCTGGCCTTCATTAGTATGTAAATCCCTAGGGCCTGAGGCCTATAGCCTGGCCTATGTAGCAATTCTATGGAGACCGTGACCGCTTTTTCAGGATCCTGGGTTCTGGGGGGCATCAAACTCCTGCCGGTTCTCATGTAGAATCTCGCCCAGAATATACAGAGTCTCGGGGTTCTAGACACCTGCTCCACCATGATCCAGGATGCCCTTACGTAGTCCCACACTGAACTAATTATAATATGCATATTCGTTGTTGTTGAAAGTACTTGAAATCCACTCATTTAATGACTTCCAAGTCTATGGTATATTACTATTAACTGTAGTCAGCATATTATATAGTAGGTCTCATCAATTTATTCTTCCTATGTATTATGGAATATTCTTCCAATATAACAGCCATTACCATCCTAATCAGATCAGTTGTTATTTCTCTCAACTGATGATCAAGTTAAGACCAGATGGCCTTCCCTCATAGAAGGAGGGGCAAGGAGAATCATTAAATCCTCATCTGAGGTCTGTCTCCTACCTCAAAATTGTATGTGATTCTGCCCTACCTGTGTAGAGAAGATCATAGAGTAAACATGGGATGGGAGATTTCCTGAAGGAAAAACTCCATCTACTTAGCTGAGAAAGTTGTCACCAAGCTGGGCTGAAATATTTTGGTGATGCAGTTGTTTTAGGGTCACCCAGGCTTTAGTAAGTAATTCATGCTTCTGCTCATCTGATAAATCCCATGTTTCATCAAGTTAGACTTGGGTGGAAACATTGGTCTGTCTTTGATATCTTATCTGGGGTGAGCAGGATATGCTATTCATTCAGAGCTCCATGAGAAAAGTCAAAGAGCATCACCTAACTGTAATTTTATTATTTGAACAACACCCCTCCAGTGCTCCCCAACTCCTCAGCCCCTGTCAGTGGCCATTTTGATCTCTGCTTCCATGAGTCTAACTCTTCAGCTTTTCTGAACTCCCAAATGGGATCAAACAGTACTCCTTCTTATTCACGACTTGTTTCTCTTATTGTGATTTCCCCCACTCAGGTTCACTCATGTTGCAAAAATGATTGACTTCCTTTTAAAGGCTGACTAGCATTCTGTTGTGTGTCTGTTTGATCTTTCTTTCTTAAAAACAAAAACAAAAATCAGGGTCTTGTGTAGTCTAGTTTAGCCTTGAACTTATGGTATAGACAAGAATGACCTTGAATTCCTGGTTCTCTTGTCCCTCCGTTCCAAGTTCTGTGTTACAGGAATGAACCCACCATACTGAGTCCTATGCAGTTCTTGGGATTTAACCCAGGGCTCTTTATGTATCAACCAGTCACTCTACCTACTGAGCTATGTGCCTACTCCTATTTTTCTTTGATTAATTTACCTGTTGATGGAGACTTCAATTGGTTCCATATATTGGCTTTTATGAATCTTACTGGAATTGCACAGATGTGCAGATACCTCTTTAAAAAAAAAACATTTTATTGATTCTTTGTGAATTTCACATTATGCACCCCAATCCCTCATCTTTTCATCTTTTCGTATCAGCCCTCTGCCCTTGCAATCTCCTCCAAAAAGAAAATAGAAAAGCAAAAATGAAACAAACAAAACACACAGCAAACAAACAAATAAACCATCTCATTGTAGAAGCCTCAGTGTGTCACATGGCATACTCTTTTGCCAAATATCTTTACTTGTAAATGTTCATTGCAATGAGTCATTGGTCTGGTTTGATGGGGTAGATGTTGTGGTTGGTCAACTCAAAGCCCTGAATCTTTATCTGTGTGGTAGCCGAGGTTAGCCAGCCAGCTCTCCTACATCTACACAACCAGAGTGAGCTGCCAATGCTCCAGCTGGCAAGGAGCCAGTTTCCATTTCTCATGACCTCAGGAGACCAGCTCTCCCTCCTGCCATAGGTAGGGAGGTGTTGGGTTGTAGTGTGTGTGGGACCTGTTGTTGGGTTGATTGTGGGTCCCATGCCTGTCTTGCCACATAGCTAGGGCCTCTTGTGGGGACAGAGGTGCAGGAATTTGACTGTGCTCACTCCATGCTGGCTCCGGCTGGACATCAGGCTATGTGAAGCTGCAGGACTCTGCTCTGGGGGTGAGAGAGTACAGTCTGAGGTCCCATGGGGGGCAGACCTCTTGGCTTGGGGGTCCCCAGGGCTAAAAGGTAACTGGGAACGGGATGGTTCTTGGGCTCTTGGGCCCCCTCCCAGATGTCACTGGTGGGTGGGGGCACGGAAGGGCTGAGAATGAAGTTGGGGCATACGAGGAGCTGAAGGGGAGAGGGGCAGTGTCCCATGGAGATGAGAGTTCTTGACTTGGTTGTGGCTACTCGCTTGGCTCTGTGACTGCTTGCTTGACTTGGGTAGCTGGGTTGGTGGTATCTGTGTCTGGGAACACAGAGAGTTCTGCAGGAGATTATTCGGCAGCTCTGTGGATAAAGACCTGCTCCACTGTTCCCCACAGCAGATTTCGAAGAAGTGAAACAGTCCAAGGTCTTAAGATATTTATTTTCATAGCAGAAAATAGATGAGAACTATACCCCAGTATTTTTGGAGTGAGCCTGAGGTTAAATACCTTTTGTAAGGAGGAGGGTCTGGGAAGGAAGGTTTAATTGGCTATGCCCCTCTGGCCTTTAGGTATCTCATTAATATGGAGATCTGTCTTGAGGCTCTGTGGCCTGTAGTCACACCTCTACCTAGGAAGGGATAGTGGGCATTGTCCTATGTGACTGAAAGGCACAGATTTATGGAGGTCTGCAGCAGAAGCCTGTGTCAGAAGCCTGGAGTCTGGGAGTGCAATGAAAAGAATGTCTTCCGTTAGGATCACCTGGGGTCTCTGGCGATTTCTAGCTGACCAGAAACCATGCTGTTCTTTCACAGTTTTACAGGGAGGGGTTAAGGAGGTAGGGAATCTCTCCCTAGTCCACACCACCTTGTAGCTTTCCTTTGCTCACACCTCTGGCTGGCTCACTTGTTCCCTGCCACTAGGGCCAGCTTTAGGATGCTGCCCAAGCAAGGTTCAGAGCTATCTCTCAGAGTGCTGCAGCTAGTGAGGGTCAGGCCCAGCTCTCCCACTCTCATAACCCCAGGCAGATAATCCCTTCAAGATAAGAATTTCATTTCTTTTGGAAGTATCCTCAAAATTGGGGATGCTTGATCACATGGTGGTTCTATGTTTAATGTTTGAGGAACAACTATATGATTTTTCATAATAACTTGGTTTTGTCAGTGTCCTATTGAAGAAACATCAAGACCATGGAAACTCTTATGTTAAAAAAAATGTTTTATTGGAGCTAGTTTACTGTTTCAGAGGTTTAAATCCATTATCAGCATGGCAAGAAACATAGCTGCCATGCAGTCAGACATTATGCTGGAGAAGAAGCTGAGAGTTCTACATCCAGATTCACAGGTAGCAGGAAGAAAGAGTCACTGGATCTAGCTTTGGTATCTGGAGTTTCAAAGACACGCCCCAGCCTCATCTTCCCAGTGACATACTTCCCCCAGCAAGGCCACATCTATCCCAACAAGGCCACATTTCTTAATTCTTTCAAGTAGTGACAGTCCTTAATTGTTCCAATATATGAGAATGGGTTGGAGATGCATTCTTATTCAAACCATCATGTGGCTGAACTAATCAATATGCATCACCACCAAGAGTGGTGACTGGAATCCCAACACTGAGGAAACTGAAGCATCATAAGTTTGAGTTCAGCCTAGGATGTTTTATCAAGAATTTATCTCATAAAAGATAGATGATAGATGGATGGGTTCATAGACAGACAGACAGACAGACGGACAGACAGATGGACAGTTGGAAAGACGGACAGATAATCTGGATCCAAACATGCAGAAGACTTCACATATTTTTACTAACTCCTGGTATCTTCTGACTTTTTGAAAATTTTTATTCTTAAAAGTACAGGTAGTTTTATGATTAAGTATAGTTGAAACCCACCCTCCCCACACACACACACACACACTTCATTTGTATAATGAATAGATGGCTGTTGGGTCATTTCCCCATTTTTAATTGAGTTGTTTCCTTGATATTGAGTTGCCTGGACTTCATAAATATTTTGAGTCAAGCCCTACCCACTATATGGTTTGTAAATGCTTTCTTCAATCTTGTTTTGTTTCTCATCAGGTTTGGGTATTGGGTATTAACATACTGTGATGCCATTTATCTGTGCATGCTTTTCTGGCTTGAATTTTTAGTGTCATACCAAAACAGCTTTTTCCCATATTGGTGCCAAGAAATTTTTTTCTTCTATGTTTTCTTCAACTACTTTCACAGCTTTAGGACTTAGAATTTAATCTTTAGTACATTTTCAGTTGCTAATTGTCTATGATGTGACATAAAAATCAAATTATATTTTCCATGTGGATATCCTGTTTTCAAATATCATTTTGTAAATAAACTATCTTTTCTTATCAAATGTTCATGGCATCTTTGTCCTAATTCCCTTGGCAATAAATGTATGGGCCTGTTTCTGATCTCTATTTAGTTTCTGACTTATGACTTTTTATGTCAATACCGTGCTGTTTTGATGGTTATACTTTTCTAATACATTTTAAGATCAGGTAGTTTGATGCTTGATGCACAGCTCCTTTGACTCAGGACAGATGTTCAGCTTCCTCTATGGTTACATATAAACATTAGCCTTGTTTCTTCTTTTCTTTCATTTGTGTTACACGCATTCTTAAGTCTTTTGAAACAAGGTTTTATTCTGCAGACTATGTTGGTCTCAGGCTCAGTATCTTCATCCCTTAGCCTCCAATGTTTGGAAAACAGGTCTATGGCTCCATGCCTTGCATTCAATGCTTGCAGGCATATTCTACTTTTTTGCAGCTATCAAAGTCATGGTATGGATTTTTTTCCTTCATTCTGCAAGTGAAGCTTATGGCATCCATTGATTTTTTTTTATATCGAACCATCCTTGTATTCCAGATAACTGTATAGACTCTGGTATTCAGGTAACAGTAGACTCATGAATGGAACTTGAAAGAACTACTTCCTTGCCAGCTGTTTTGAATGGTTAGAAATTTTCATCTAGGAATCCATGTTTTCTTCTTGTTTGTTTGTTTTTTGATATGAAATATTTTATTACTGACTCAATTCCTTTACTTCTTATTAATCACATCTCATTCTGATATCATGATCATCAACTGATCTGAAATGCCCAGATGCACAAGATAATTACTGAGCATATGAAACAACATGTGCACATACAATGTTAATTGTTCAAAACTCTGCTTTACTGTTGGACCTTTAGTGAGTATGTGGATCTTGGCTTTCTTTGCATTTCAATTGGACATTGTTCAGTACATGGAATGTGAAAACCAATTGAGCATGAACACCCTTTTGGCATAGTTCAGCAAAGAAATATAAACAAGCTTTATACTGTGATTTATTTTCTAAGTTACCAAAAGGTAGTGACTCTTAATTTGATTCTTGCACAGCCCTGCAATATGTTCAGCAAATGGTTTAAAGATGGAAGTTCTTGTACAGATATGGCTTACTATGTTTGTGTCTTCAGGTGCTGAATTTCTTGACTCATGTTAAGTACCATTACATGAATTGAGGACAATGAAACATATAAAATTACAATACTTTTGTATAAGTTAATTATTTATTTAGCTCACAGTATTTCTGACTAAGCTCAACTGGACATGTTTTCCAGTTTAGCTGGGCCCTTTCATGAATCTGTACTCAGTGTCAAATAAGCTTCATGCTAAATCTAATAACCTTGACCATACTGCCTGTCATGTGTGTGGTCCTCAGGATAACCGGGATAGCTTGGCTCTGGTAACTTTGGTTTCACCCACTAGTAGCACAGTCAGGGAGTTTTTCCTTCTTGACTGAGGACATTATACGAGGGCGAAACACTTGCAAAGACTCTTAAACACTGTACTTATGCTCATGCAAACACTTCTGTCACATGTTACTGATCAAAATATTCAAAACGTATACCAAAATAAAGGAGTTCAGAATGAGATTCGTCTCTTGATGAGACTGCAAACTCACTTTACTAAGAGCATAGACTCAAGAATATATGATCAATCACAGCTAATATATGCAAGTAACACAATGCTTGGCTTCACTGAAAATGTATTCAATGCTCATGAACTTATTATGAATTCAATAAATCCCATCCTGAGATTATCTTAATTAATAAGATAAGACAGAATAGCTAAATGCCTTAGTTATATTAGTTCTATTTTATAATGTAATACTGTTTAAAAATTGGGGGGAAATACTGCTTATTTCTGATTCTGTCCCTTAGATTTTTGGGAGCAGGTGAGTCTGCACAATATAAATGATATTATTAATTGTATAATTGATATTATTAATTGTCCACTAGACAGAAGCTAGAACCCCTGAGGAGATCAGCCTCTGAGCATGTCTGTGGGGGAGCTTCTGGATTAGCTTAAGTTAGCTCTAGAGACCTACCTCAACCACTCAACAAAAGGAGAAAGGGACCTGAAGGCTAGCATCTGTCACTCTTGGTGTCTGACTAGATGAAGTGTGTCCAGCTGCCTCCAGATTCTGCACCATGCCCTTCCTGTGATGATGGACTACATGCTCCAATTGAAACTTTCCTTCCTTCCTTAAGTTGCTTTATGGAGCATTTTGATACAGCAATGAGACACAGAGCTAATACATCCTGTGAGGTTGCTCTGTGATTCCTGAAGACAATGCCAAGAAAATAACAACAGTGTTTGGTGTGTTAAAAGTTGGGTTCTAGAAATCTCCACTAGGATACCAGGGCTAATGTATATAACTGTAGACAGACATAGATATAGATAACCAAGGATCAGACCCAAGGCCTTTCCTGTGCTGGATGAGTGTTTGACCACTAAGCCACATCCACAGATCCAAATGAGGACCTTAAAAAAAGAAATCTGTGTAAGGGTGTTTCACCTGCATGTATGTCTGGGCATCACATGCATTCATTTGGTGCCCAAAGAAGACAGAATAGGGAGTCAGATCCCCTGGAACTACAGTTACAGACAGTTGCCAACTACCTTGTGGGTACTGGGAATACAACCTCTGGGTCCTTGGAAAGAGCAGCCCGTGCTCTGAAAATTGCTGAGTCATCTCTCTATCCCCATTTAAGGACTGTTTCTACAACACTTTCATATGTAGAGAGATGAGGTCCCTAGTTCTATGTTTGTAGTTGACCCTAAATACTAGTTGGAGCCAGTGCTTCGTTACAGACCCTAAGATAAGTCATTTGTTCATATTAAGCATCTGAATCTTTTTCATACACATTTCTGTGATGAACAAGATAAAACCTGAAATCGATTTTTAATAAGCTATCTTCACAACACACGGCTGTGCTCACCTTGTTTGCACCTAGCAGTCTCATTGAGGTGGTAGTGTACCCCACGCGCATGCTTACTGAATGCCTGGAGATGCAGTCTTGCTTTCATTCTGCACAAGCCAGCAGCACACTTGTCTAAGAAGCTTGCCTTAGATACTTGTCAGTGTTGAAATCTCACTCTGCAGAGTTGTTGACTTTGGTTGTTTCAGACTCCTGCTTTGTGCTTTCACATTTAGATCTAGCAGTGCTGAATTGAACAGATTTCCTAAGTACTTAGATGTGAACAGTTGTGGATTCATTTCATTTCTTTGATGACCCCTGAGCTATAAACTTAGAGAAGAAGATTAGCTGTTTTCCAGGGCTGTGATTGGTGTCTCACTCATCCATCTAGTTGTCTTACTAATTAAATACCACCTAATTTAATTTAATATACAAAATTTGGCCAACTGGCAGCTGAATTATGATTTGTGAATGACAAACTCTCACTTTAAGCTGGTAAAATGGCTCAGTGGGTAATGTGCTTGCTGCCATGCCTGATAACCTGAGTCTGATGCCTAAAATCTGCATGGTAGAAGGAGAGATAGTTATAGTGTGACCTCCATATTTGTGCTATGCACGCACACTTGCACACACACACATCCACACACACACTAAATGAAATAATGTTTTTAATAAAAACTTTCACTTTTTAATTTTAATTTTTATTTTATATCTGTAGTTGTTTTACCTGTATGTATATCTGTGTACCATGTATGTGCCTCATACCCATAGAGGACAGATAATACCTCAAATGCCCTGGAACTGGAGCTACAGACACTTGTGAATCTCTATGTGAGTACTGAAGTTAAAAACCAGGTCCCCTGGAAGAGCCAGTAATTTTTAGTGCTGAGCCATTTTTCCAGTGCCAGCTTCCATGTTCAATGACAGCAGTGAGCTTAGTGTTTACTATATATCTAGAGTTTAGTTACTTTTACTTTACTTGAAAATAGTTCCACCATATCAGATATGTCATATTAGATGACAAAGAACAACAAAAAAATCAAACAGATAAAAAAAATACCCAGGCTTTAGATGTATATATTTATGATGGTAGGTATCTATAATTCAACTTCTAATAGACAGTTTACTTTTTTCTACTTAAATACAATATATTTAAGTTAAAAGCCAGAAACTGATTTCAAAGCAATACTTTTCAAATACATACAGCACTTACATTTTTATAAACTTTGACTCTTTATGACTTTTAGCTGGAAAAGTCCCATCACCAGCAACAGAACTTTCTAAGTATCCTTATTTGAAGCTAGGACGCAGCACAGGACTTACTTTTTTGAAATCTAACTTACTTAGAAAACCAAAAACTCTTTGTAACTGGGTCCACCAACTCCCATCTGCTACTCCAACAAGTTGAGGGCAGTCTGGGCTACATAGAGAGGCAGGGAGATGATCTCAAAACAGAGTAACAAAACTTTACAAATAAAAAGTAGAAAGGGATTAGGGCCAAATTAAAGGAATAGGAAAATGAGGTCTTAGGCACGGTAAGTAACATAAATACAAAATAATCTAACAGAGAAACTACTTCAAATCACACTTTGAATCCAGTAGAGAGAGTTGTTTGTTGTTGTTGGTTTTGGTTTTGCTCAACTTCTCAAGTGCCAAATCGATAAGTCTATGTAACTATTCCCAACCTGTGAAAAGATTATATATATATATATATATATATATATATATATATATATATCCACTACAAACCTTAACAGCATTATTTAACTTTCTAGTTGCCAGAATATTATTCTGAGTTAGTTTTAATTGAGTTATTTTTAACTGTCACATAGCATATACTGACCTGGGAAGATAATTGGAAAAAATTATGTAGATCTATGAATTGTGTGATCGTGTCTGTGAGGGAATGGCTTGATTGTTAATTGATAAGGGAATATCCAGCCCTCTGTGGGCAACACCATTCCCTAGGCAGTGGGTCCTGAACAGTATAGGCCAGGACACAAACAAGCAAGCAAGGATGTGTTGATTCTTTCTCTGTTCTTGCCTATAAACGTGACATGTCTAGGTGCTTGAGTTCCTGCCTAGCCTTCCCCAAGTTGATGGACTATCACTTGGAATTTGTCAGGTATTTGTCATGGCGACAAAAATGAAACTAGGACAGTAACTTAAAAGTACTTAATATATGTATGAGGTCACTGTGGTTTTTATTCTTAAAAAGGAACTTATTTTCATAAAATGACAATCTCTCAAAGAGTATAATGTCAAGCAAACATAAAATATGCAGATTTCTGTATGTAAGTGATAAGCCAACTAAACCATCACAATGAATTTAAATTCTTCATCACAAAGATGCATTGGATGCATTTTTTACAAATTGAAATAATAAATAATAGATCGAGTCTAAAAGTAATCTGTGTTTTGCTGATCTATCTCTTCCCAAAATATCTGGATTCAAAGTCCCTAATACATTACACTAAAAATTTAATTCCTAGCTGTAACTCATTGTGTTAGAGGCAGGACCCTGATAATTTTGTGTTTTCTTTCAACATTTTGTCTTTTCTTCTTGTCAACCAAAATAGATCTCTCTTCATTTTGAGCAAGAGAGAGAGAGAGAGAGAGAGAGAGAGAGAGAGAGAGAGGAAGGAAGAGATTTTTTCAGTGTTCTGCTCTATTCACTTAGGACGCCAATCACTTTAATTTATTAAATCATGAAATTTCCACTTAATAGAAGTAAACTTATCTAAATTCTGGGAGGAGCAATCTTATAAAGGCTCAGGCAATAGTCTTTATGCCTCATTCTGAGTAGGATTTTTTTCATCCAGCAAATCATGCTATAGCAAATCATGCTATAATTTGCAGCAGTGATAAAGCATGCAGGTAGTCAATTTGGTGACCTTGCTTGACTGCAAAACTGAAGTTCTGGGTTTGTTGACTTTTTCCAATGTCATAATGGGAATACAAATGATGACAATCTCTCTAATTATGTATACTTAGGAATTAAGTTCCGGTAGCATCTACTTCAGTAAGAGAGCTGATAAATATCAATACGTGAAGGCTTAGGCAAGTGGCTCAGTCAGAGAAGCATTGGCATGTTAGGAGTTCTAACACCAAGTTAAAGGTAAGATGCAGGAGAATGCCATCCCAGTTCTGGGTAAACAGAAGCAGGAGAATCCCTAAGACTTATCTGTGAACCTGTCATGTTTGGATTCAGAGAAAGAGATGATAGTAAAGTAAGGAGTGACTGACGACCACACTCAACATTGACCTTTGGCCTACACACATACACACACATACACACACACACACACACACACACACACACAGGATGAGTGTTTTATGGCTCAGTAAATTCTTTATACTGAATCCAATATATGAAATATAATTGTCAACTGTCCAATTATATCCTTACTAACTGTAAGCTCTATCTATACATTTGGCAGTCATTATGAACTAATTTTAATTATTTTACATTTATTTATCTACATATAATCTTTGAAAACAGATTTCCAGCCAGCCTTAGCTCAGGCAAGAGCCACTAGTCCACACAGGCTTTGCTATTATATTTATCTTAAATCATTATAGATAGATTTTTTAAATCCAACTGAATAGTATTTTTACAAGTCAATTCTATTGACTTGCTATGTTTATAGAAAGGCTCTTAGTTCTTGAACTCACTGTGAATAAGCCCCAATTCGATTCTCTTCAGTAGACCCACTGGATGAGTTTAATTTGCAATGGAAAGAGGAAAATTGCTAAGGGCATAGTTTCCAAAAATGTGTTCCTTTGTCAGATGTTAATGAATGTTATTTTTAGGGTTCCAAAGTCCAGTGAGTTTCTGAAATAAAAATGAAAATTAATTAAAACAACTTTCTTATGGAAAGACTGCTTAGAAAATTTAATATGTTGATGAGCAATTATAAACCCTTTGTTAGAGTGATGCTGTGTGTGATTTCATACCTCAAAACCATAAAAACCAGGATACCAAAAACAGCCCACAAGACTGCTTCTTTACAGAACACTCTGTGGGAAATCCCCAGCTTGAACAAGACAGGAAAGAACATTAAGTACAACAACTGAACAGTACATTAGAAGACAGGCAAAAGGTGGTAAAGATGAGATAGAGAACTGAAAGATGGCGTCGGTCAGAAGCCAACATTGTGTTCTGTGACAATGAACCAGGGTTACAGTGAACAAGGAGATGTTTGCTTTTTTGCCATACCTCACCAGTAACCAGGATGCTGGGGACACTGGTCCAGAATATCTTTATTCAGAGATGCAGCTAGGAGGGTCTCCACCATCCACAATGGCACAGGTCACTACGGTGGGGGGAAGGGACACTTGGATGGTGAAAAGCTTTTACCACTTATGAGATCCACTTACCAAAGCAAATTGCTGGGTCATTTCTAATTTAAAGAAGATATGAAACTATAACATAATTTATTTTCAGAAGGACAAGAGAGTGTCACCATGAATATTCCTTGTGACTTTGTAGAGGACAGTGAAGAGCTATCTCCCCAGGTCTTCCTTCCTCTCTCTAGTCAGTGGCATAGTCATTGGGTGGAGAGACAGGATGTTACAATAACTCAGGTCATTCTGATGGTCAATTTCAGTATCAGAAGCTTCCAGAAGTACTTATGGTAGTTGCACAATCTCCTCACATCCTCCTGCCTCTACCTCCCTTCCACAAAAGCTTCTTCCCAGAGTACTTACTCTTTAAGCATTCCACATGGTAATCTCTCAGAGCCACTTGAGGATAAACTCAGAGCAGAAACTCAGTTATACCAGACAGCAAATGTCCTTGAGTAATATAAAAGCCTGGTGTCATAATATAAACTTCACAGTTGGCTTTTGTACTTTTCCTTTGGATGCTCGAGGTTCATTTTGACTCATTAATCTCTAATTAGTTTATATCAGCTGAACTGGGAGAAATACCAAGAGTTGTTTACCTATCATCCTGATAATCATAACTTGGCTTTGTCTCAATTTTTATGGTAACAAATTTTGTAAGATTCTCTATATATGTTACTTGTTCATAAATGCAGAATTTATATCTATGTGTATTTGTAAGCACATACACATAAAATAAGAATTGTGGTAATATATAATATGTGCAATCTCAATTGTATTAGATGCTATAGTTTTCTAAGTACTTTTAGAGTTGAGTATAGTAACCATTTTTCCCTTGGATTACCTATTCAAATCATTTCCCATTCTTTCTCTAGAGTTCTTGACCATTTGGTTTATTTAATTCAAAATATATACTTCTGATACCATCGTCAGATACAAACATATGTCTAAGAAATTTGAAACCAGTTTGTGACTTGCTGTTGAACCTTCTTTCTGGTGTCCTTTTTATACATATACTTTAATGCTGTCAAATGTATTAGTTTTTGCTTCCTATTGTATCTGCACTTTCTGTGTCATTTAGAAAAATTTCTTCCTACTCTAAGCTTTGAAAATATTCTGTACTTTCCTTGAAAAAATTATAGTTTGGGTTTTTTGAGTTATTATTCTACCCAAAATCTATTTTATTTTTGTGTGGGACATAGTAGCATACTTTTTAATACACCAGCTAATTGTTCTAGTATCTTTTGTGATAGAAGTAGTCCTAGGCTAATTTGTCATGAGTGCCTTTTGTTGTTGTTTTGTGTTTGTATTTGTGTTTGTATTTGTGTTTGTTTGATTTGTCTCTGTGTGTACAGCCACCTCCATGAATTCATTAATGAGGTTTTACAGTAAATCTTGATAACCTGAAAATGCAAGTCCTTTTTCTGTTTTTCCTTTGTCAAAGCATCTTGGCTTCTCGCAATATCTTTTCCCAATATATGTTGGAATCTTCTTAATTTGGAGCTCATTCATACCTTTGTGGTTTTGAGCACTTCCATTAATGAAAATCACGTTTCCCTGGAGAGATTCCTTTAACCCCTTACTGTCCACATCTCACTTTTCAGTGTCACAATACCACATCACGGATTGGCAGAGCTGAGGCTATGCATATGCACTGCTCTCCATTTTCAGTGTCAGGACAGCTGAGCTGAATGCTCCAAATGTGACTTAAAATGCTTGTGGATCTTTAAGAATGACTGATGTCACGCTGAAGGAACAAGATAGTAGCCTTTGAAATAAACAGAATGGCTGAAAACTTCAGCTGAGGAAGAACAGTTATTAGATTTAAGAGAGTTATGAAAAGCTCCTAAACATTACATGGCAAGAACAAAGAAGAAAATATTATCCCTCACGACTGGGAGTAATAGAAGTTGGCAGACATACTTATTCATGCATTCAATAAATATTCATGGAGGATCTGCTATTTTCCAGGCAATATTCTGGCCCTGGGGAAGAGCAACAAACTAACCAAAGCCTCTGACCTTGGTGAATACAATCATCTAAGGACCTTGTTACACATGTAATAAGAACTAATCACCCACTATATAAGAATGTCAAATCATTACTTTGGTCTTCAAGCTACGTAAGAACAGATTGGCCACCATAAAGTCAACAAGACAGCAGTAGTCAACATCATATGGCACATATAAACTTGACATACAAGTATTGTAGAATGCATATACATCCATATGTAAACATATATGTGTAGTTGTATAAGTATGAGATCTGTTAAAACCTAACTGCAGTTTGCAAGTCAGATCGGGTTTCCAAGAGGAGCAAAAGGACCTGCTGGGATATCAGAAAAAGCAAAACTTATAGGTAGAAAGAGAAGAATGGCAACCGAGATACAACTGCATCGACATTGCCAGTGGGCTGAGACTCCTGATGTACTCACGTACACAAACAGACCCAGCTTCCCTCAAAAGACAACCATGTTAGTAAAGGAGTGTTGGTTGAAGTCAGGTAATGCTGGAATATGATGGCCAGCAAAAGAGTTTGAAGGGCTGTGGAGGACAATAAGATGGTCCCTTTCTTCCCCTCCCCTCCAGCCCCCTTCGGCTCCACCACAGTATCTGTGAACTGCATGATTTAAGTTGTTAGAGACACTGCCAACATTAGCACATGAGAGACACCTGGAAGCGTAGGCAGGAGAATTACAAAAGCGACTTTGGGTCTGGAATGAGTAAAGAGTTTGCAACACAAACGTAAACATTCAAGTCTAACTTCTATCTCTAGAATTCTTAATCCTAATCCTGAAAAGCAAAGCCAGGGAGAGCCCTGGATCCTGTTGGCTAGCCAGCCTAACACACTTGACAAGTACAGGCCAAAAGGAGAGATCTCACTGAAACAAGACTGAAAGCATCTGAAGAATAAATGGTGCCTAATGTTGACCTCAAGCTTATACACAAACACACACACACACACACACACACGAGCACAGGCACCAATGTGTATAGACACACACAATAGAAAGCTAATAAGCACTTGTGAACTAGATATGCACTGAGCCCTATTGCTCCTTAGCCTAAACCTCCAACCCAAGTATATCTCAAAACCTTTCCCATGCCTCCTGCAAGTAAAGGGGTTTGGGACTCTCCCTGTCTTTACAGTACCTGCATGCAGTGTGTGGCCTCTGTCTTTCCCTTAGACTATATATACTCAAATTCTATCCCTTTGTTCAGTACATTTATTTCATGGCTTGTTTTCTTTGCTCCCCTAGAAGAATGTGGAACATGGAAAAGGATTTCACAATCTCCTTACTCCATTGAGCTGGTTAGCCCTTCTTGTCAACCTCTTTTCTGCTCCTCATTTTTCTATCTTCTTTTCTTGATTGCTTGCTAGAGTTTCATATTCTACTTCTTTTTTCTATATGGATCAAATTTGGTTCTCTTTCACTGCTTGCCCCAAGCCATCATAGCCAAAGAAATTAAAGTGCTTTTAAACAGAGAAGATACAGTTTTTTAAAGACGAGTCCTTGTAAGTAAATAAACAGAAAGAGGAGAAGAGAGGAGGAGGAGGAGCAGGAGCAGGAGCAGGAGCAGGAGCAAGAGCAGGAGCAGGAAGGGAGGGGGAGGAGGAAGGGAGGGGGAGGAGAAAGGGAAGGGGAGGATGCGTTTTCTTACCCAGAAAACACAAAAGAGAACAAGCTAATGGGTGGGGTGGGGGGGGGGAATAAATCCATCTCAACAGTGTGGCAAACGCTGGGAAGATAAAGGCCACAACAGTTCAGAGAAAGAAAAGATCAATAAAGAAGGGTTTTAATGCAGGAGACAGATCTTGAACTAGACTCTGCAGAAAGGATAGAATAGGTATTACAAAGAGGGCAACCTAAAGGTCATTTGAGGTAAGAAAGTAGCTAAGAAAATCATAGATGAATGATGGATCCTGGCATCTGAAAGAAGATAATTCTGAGAGTTTGGGAGAAGCAGTCAGACTCCAGGATTCCAACCTCATTCAATAGGAATCCAAAAAAGCTCTGATAATTATACTTGAGAAGGCTGAGTAGCTTTGGGAGAGGTGCCTCAGAAACAAGAAGCAGGGATCACATGCTATGGGGATTCTCTCTGCCTTTTGCTTCCTGTGTAGTTTGCCTTCATGGCTCTTGAAAGTCTGCTGTCTCTACCTGATGTGATTCTGCAGTTTCCTGGCTCGTCATCCATGGTGCAAAACCTTCTTGCTTCAGCTCAGAAAACCCAAAAGAAAGATGTTGTTTTGTTTGGCTTAGCATCAAGAGCCCATGTCCAGAATTGTCACTATGTCAGAAAGATAAGGCCATGCAAGAAGATGACAGCATCTAATGGACCGCATCAAAAGTGTAGCTAGATTTGGTGCAGTGACGAAACAAAGGCATGGGGAAGAAGAATGTTGGCATCACCCTGGACAGGGGCCCATGACGCATCAACAAGATATACACAAGAAAAATGCATTTCATATTTCAGCAATCATCAGTAGGTAATGCATTACTCTTATATCTCTGTTTTATTTCCCTCTTTTTTATTTCTTCCAATTTAAGCCATTAGCTATTATTTTATATGTCCTTTTAAGCCACCTTAAATTCTTTTTAAGGAAATAGAAGTAATTGAAATGAACTACTTAGCAGCTGCCATGAACCAAGGACTAACACAGAGTTCCAATTATCAAGATGCCTGAGTTTAGGATAAAAGACATCATGTGGACAAGTAGCTATTAAAACAGAAAGAAAATGATGTCATTTTAAAAGGTACAAATAAAATCCTGTGAGTTTACATTTAGGTTTACTGTAAGAAGCAGTATTTTGGCATTGATTTCTTTAAGTAGAATAGAATACATCAAATAAAAAATGAAAGATATGAAGAAATGGATCTTTTTAATAAAAAAGAATTTGGTATGATAAAATGGAAGGAATGAAGAACATACTATGCTCTGAGACAATGGATATCTGAGAGTTTCAACACAGGACCAAAGGTGTTTAGCAACCTTTTTGATTAGGGTGGTGAGGAAGCCCTGGGAAAAGAGAGAGATCTGTCTAGAGTGTTCCTAGGAAATTTTGAAGGAATATTTTGTGACAGGGCAATGGCAGAGCAACTGATGGAAGGAAGAAGAATCTGCACCACTGAGAGAAAGAGAGAATTGAGGAACTAGCAGTGTCCTGTGGCAGGCTGACCCTGCACTGTGGAAATGATGGTAGGTGCCCGTCCTTAAGTTCCAATGTACATGGTGGAAGATTGAGGAGAAAAGAATTATTTCATCTCCTACAGTGACTCTTGCTATCCCAAACTGCACCTTGGAAGCCTTCCAATTGAAAGGTGCTAACATGGTCATTACTTAACCCATGACTCATGCACAGTGTAAATCCACAGACATTCCAGAAAACGTTTCCTTTGAATTGAGCAAGCTGTCTATGTGATCCCTGTTCCAAGCTGTACCAACCCACATGAAGACTCATTATATTGCTTGATGGTCACAGAATAGCTGTTCACATGGTGCTGGTGTTTTTGAAAGACTTTCCTAAATGTTTAGGAAGTGCAAAGGGGGGGTAGATAACAGAAAATAATTTACATGAAATTTTTAGAGCCAATTTTTATATAAAAGTCTTCACCAATCCATGACTGAGGACTTCCAAAAGCCTTTGGCATAGCATCAAGGCTTGCCTCAACCCTACCCACATTTTCTTCCTCCAAGTCTCCCAGGCCTTCATATTCCATTACAGAGAGAAGCATCTGTCAAACAAGAGTAATTTTGTTCCCCTCCCAAAGATGAGGGTTGTCTGGCAGTGTCCAGTGACATTCGGCCACCATACCTTTGAGACATTTCTACAGGCATCTAAGGAGTTGAGGCCAGAAATGCTGCTTTGATGGTTAACCTGATTGTCAATTTGACGGGTTTAGCACCACAGGGGAAGCATCTCTGCATGTGTCTACAGGAGTATTTCCAGAAAGGTTTAACTAAGGATGGAGAAGACCTATCTTGAATGTAAGTGGCATCATCCCATGGGCTCAGTTTCTAGGCTAAATATAAAGGAAGGCCAGCTGAGTATCATTTATTTCTGTCTGCTTCCATTCTAAGGATACAGTGTGACTAGCTGCTTTACATTCCAACTGCTGTGACTTCCCTGCCATTATGGATGATATACTCTCAAACTGTGAGCAGAAATCAACCCTCGTTCCTCCTTATGTCACTCTTGTCATGTGTTTCATCTTTCAATGAGAGGAAGAAGCTAATAGTGTTACTAAGCATTGCTACTCTTAACAGTCTACTTAGAACAGAATCAAAATGTGCAGGGCTAACATTGAGAAGCAATGTTATTGAATAAATCAGTTCTCTTAATCCTCCACTCCTCCCATTTTCATGTGTTCTCAGACTCTGAGACATCTGCTCCATTAATCAAAGGGGATTCCTGCTACAGCAAACATGGGAGCTGAAGCCTCTAAAGTCCCGTTCACATGAGCTGCCCTTCTGAGGAAACACTATGGTTCAAAATGCCACATCTCTTCAGCACGTATAAAGTTCACATCCATACTCAATTCCACTTACTGTGCCAGGAAGAAAAAGAAAGAAAGAATGTAAATAGTGTGGGTGCATCTGTCCTACATCCCGCTAGAGCATATGCCCAGGACAGTGTGAAAAGGGAGATTCGAATCTTATGTTCCTTCCCTTGGTCTCAGTTCCTGAATTGCTCTCATGGTATGAGCATCTTACTACCCTAGTGTGATTCAAGTGTTTAAAGTTACTATTTTTTTTTTTTTGTACAACATGGTCCTGAAATGCAAGCCAACTACTTCATCAGGTATTTAACGGAGAAAACAGCAATCTGTTCCAACACTGGAGGAAAAGCTGGCTGAGTTGGATGGCATAGCAGCCTCAAACGTGATGCATAAAAATGGCCTTATACATTGTACTTTAGAAATAAATGTGGGATTTTTTTCTCTAAGATAACTTCATATGATGTTTTGTGTTGCCATAGATGAAACTGGTACGTAAAATGTAACTTCATGTTTGTGAGAGGAAGGATTGGAAGAAGTTATTAGGGGTCTTAGGATTGTCTAGAGGGTATTGCAGGTTAAGAGGATTAGAAGAAAAAAACAAAACAATGGTGAGTGAAGCTATGAAACGTAAGGGACAGAAGGAACGTGATACGGCTCTGCTGATGCTCACAAATGTCTACTTCAGAGTCGGAGGGAAAAGCCTACAGACGATCTGAAAACAAGAAGCTGGGACACAGGGCGTTTACTCTGCCACAAAGAGTAGCTGGCAAATGTATGGTGATTAATGTAGGGTCAAGAACTATAGGCCCTAAAGGAATTTATCTGTTGACTTACTAATGTCATTTATGTGACAACTGTAAATCTTTTCAGCCACACTCATTTTATATTAATATAGTAGATAATATATCAACTTGGGTTTTTTCCACTTTAAAAAAAAACACCAATAGATGTCATGAATTTTTAACAATTTGTTTAAATATTAGCTAGCAAGTGACAACCCTTACATGTATGTCTTTGAAGCCTATGCTTGTCCCATGTGTACAAGTGACCATACATGTCTTTAACTGAGGTATCTTTAAGCTGGCTAGTGCACAGCTTGCTAGTGGCCCACCCTCAGTATTTCGAAATGGAAACTATTTTTCCGATTACTAAAATTGAGATGAGAAAAGGAAAATTAACTCATAAATATTTCATGGGTCAAAAAATTTTATGTGAGGTTTTGAAAGATAAATGCTACTGTAATCATTTCAGAAATTCCCATTTTAATTAAATACAATATTTTCAAGATTGTGCTGTGGTGCGTAGCATAAGCTTTCTAACTTGGGGACTTTCTGAATAATGCACTAAATAAAGAGAAAATTGTTCTCTACTCAGTACTATTTTCAACAGAAAAAGTTTTATAATGATTTTTTTCATTTGGCCACATATTATGGAAATAAGTGCTTTGTGTGGACTAAATTGCTACCATTTTGGCAAGATTTAATACAGTGTTCTTACAAAGTCAAATTTTTTTAGAAAGCAGTTTAGTATGTGGACTCACTGATATTATATGCCAGATTAGGCATATTGCAACGTGGGAAGGGGTAAAAATTAAGGAACATTATCTGTGAGGTTTTAATTTACTTATCTAATATTAAATATTATCTAATATTAAAAGAGTATTAAAAGAAATAATTTATTTTTATTTCAGAGATGGAACATTTTGAAGCCAAAGTTTATAAAGGCTGGGGACAGAATCTTAATCTGATTCTAGATGATTCTATGATCCATATTCTTTCTCCACAATACACTGAAAATGCCACAATTCATTCAGTAATGTTGTTTGTAACAAAATTACACTGAAATGTACTACATATGATCCATTATTATTATTATTTATTATTATTATTATTAATCTTGTTTAATTACTCCTCCTCTATACTGTCTAAATTAGGGCAATACAATAACATATTTACCCTAAATCTCTTGGGGGCAGACAAAATAAAGAGTTTTTTCTTGCTTCTCTCATAGTCCCATGTAATTGGCATTGGTAGCTTTCCACCAAAAGATGACTCAGGAGTACAGTTTCCTTCTATACTCTGATGCTTTCAACCTAGAACTAAGAGAATTCACTTTTAATGGATTAAGAATTCTACAATGGCCTAAATGTTGATGTCAAGTTTATGCCTATAAACATTGTGTTACAGGGGGTAGGGTTAGGGTAGGATGGCATTGTATGACAAAAATTACACACTTTTCAATGACTGACCAACAGATGGGAAATGGGAATCTGTAGACATTAGTGGAAGAAGCCAGATAGGCAGATCCTCAAGATCATAACCACATAGAAGACAAACAATTACTCAGGTACTAAGGTCAGGAATAAATAAATGAGATCTCATGAAACTGAAAAGCTCCTATAAGTCAAAGGACACTGCCATCAGGACGAAATATCAGCCTACAGATTGGGAAAAGATGTTCACTAATCCTACATAGAATACAGGGCTAATATCTAAAATATGTAAGAACTCAAGAAGTTAGACACTAAGAATCCAAATAAAGAAATTAAAAAACAGGGTCCATAACTAAACAGAGAATCCTCAACAGAGAAATCATGAATGTCCCAGAAGCACATAAAGAAGTAAGGGAGCGGGTAGTATCAAGTACTGGAAGGGACCAGAGAGAGGTTAGAAAGTTGAATAAAATATGTAGCAATGGGGCATGAGCAACTGGGTGTAGCAACTGGAGGGTCCCAGACTCCAGGGAAATGGGAGGCTCCCAGGACCCAGTAGGAATGGCTTTAGAAGAAATGTCCAGTGATGGGGAAATAGAAACTCTAAAGACCACCTCCAGTAGATAGACATGGCCCCTGGTCAAGGGATGAGGCCACCCACCCATCTCAAAGTTTTTAACCCAGAAATGTTTCTGTCCAAAGGAAAGACAGGGACAAAAATTGGAGCAGAGACTGAAGGAAGAGTCATCCAGAGACCACCCCACCTGGGAATCCATCATGTCTTCAGACACCAAACTCTGACACTGTTGATGTGGCCAAGAGGCACTTGGTGAGAGGATCCTGGTGTGGCTGTTCCTTGGGAGGTTCTACCAATGCAGATGTGGATGCTTGGAGCCAACCATTAGACCTTGTAAGGGAGCTGTCAGAAGGACTGGAGGGGCAGAGGGGGATTGCAGCCCCAAAGCAAGAGCAATCTCAGATGGTCAGACCACTCAGTGCTCCCAGGGACTGGACCACCAACCAAGGAGTGTTCCTGGAGGGATCCATAGACCCAAATACATATGTAGCAGAGGATGGTCTGTCTGACATCAAAGGGAGGGGAGGCCCTTGGTCCTGTGGAGGTTTTATGCCCCAGCATGGGGGATGCTGGAGCAGTGGAGCAGAAGGGGTTGGGGGATGGGGGAGCACCCTCATAGAGGCAAAGGGGAGGGGGAAGAGGGCTGATGTGGGAGGGGTAACCAGGAAGTAGGAGATCATTTGAGATATAAACAAATAGAATGATTAATTAAAAAAATAAAAAGAAGGGCACTAGAAAAGAGCTGGTTCAGAAGCCCCCCAAAAATGCAATAAAAAGATGAAGAGGAAATGGTATTTAAGACAAATAGGAAATAAATACATAGGGATGATAATGTGTTTCAATGTTTCAGTAGTTAAAAACATTTGCCACCAAGCTTGATATCCTGAGTTTAATTCCCAATCCCCACATGGTGGAGAGAATTGACTCTCAAAGGTTGTCCTATGACCTCCACACATATATGGATGGACACCTGTGGGCAAACACAGGAAAGAGAGAGAGAGGAGGGGGGGAAGGAGGAGGGGAGGGGAAGGGAGAGAGAAAGGAAGAGAGGAATAATGGCAAAATGCCAAAATAGTAACTGTTATTCCTGACATATATATATATATATATATATATATATATATATATATGTATATGTATATGTATATGTATATACGTATAGATAGATAGATAGATAGATAGATAGATAGATAGATAGATAGATAGATAAATGTGTGTGTGTGTGTGTGTGTGTGTGTGTGCGTGTGTGACTAATCCCGGTACTAACTAACTATATATTCATAGAATCTCAAAGAAACACTTAAACTTCTGTTCATCATAGGCATGATAAAGTAAGTGCAAAGCTGAGGTGTGTCTATCAAGTGGATGGGTGGAGACAGTGAATATGGCCAATATTACATGTAATGGCATACTATTCGATCATGAAGAATGAAATCCTGTCAAACATGGATAGAACAGGAAGACATTATACTTACTAAAATAATTCAGGCATAGAAAGACAAATACTAAATATTTTCTCTGTATACTGAAATTGTAAAGTTGTTTCCTGAAAAGTAGGGACTATGCTCTGGATGAGCACTAGGAGCTAGGAAGTACAGTGAAAAGGGAGCTAGATCCAAGGTACCAAAATGCACCCAGAGGAATAAAGGATTTTTTTTCTCTTTTTTTAGAAAAAGCAGTAGTGTGGCATGCATTCAAAACAATTTAATACATATTTGATAAATAATTTGAAATTAGGGCTTTTACGTTTTCCCATAGCAAAAAATAATAAACATTGAATGATATGAAAATACTAATTTTTCTTATTTGATTATTATATATTGAGTTGAATTTTATACTGTACCCATAAAAATGTACAATTTTTATCATAATTTTATTAACTAAAATACATTACAGGATTGTCCATGGTACCAATTTTCAGTTAAAAATCAGTTTTGTTGGATTAATAACAGTAAATTATTTGATCCCCCCAAAAGAAATGTTCAAAGTTCTTAGTCATCAGGGAAATGTAAATCAAAACAACTCTGAGATTCCACCTTACACCCATAAGCATGGCTAAGATCAAAAACTCAAAGGACAGCACATGCTGGGGTGGTTATGGAGCAAGGGGACCACTTCTTTGCTGCTGGTGGGAGTGTAAACTTGTATAAACACTCTAGAAATCAATTTGGCATTTTCTCAGAAAGCTGGAATAGTTCTACTTCAAGACTGAGCTATTCCACTCCTGGGCATATTCAAAAGATGTTCCAACATCCCAGAAAAACACTTGCTCAACTATGTTCATAACAGCTTTATTCGTAATAGCCAGAAACTGAAAACAACTTAAATGTCTCTCAACTAAAGAATGGATAAAGAAAGTGTGGTTTGTCTATACAATGGAATATTACTCAGCCATTATAAGCAAAGACATCATGAATTTTGCAGGCAAATGGATGGAACTAGAGAATATTATCCTGAGTGAGGTAACCCAAACCAAAAGGACATGCATGGCATTTACTCTGTGATAAGTAGATATTAGCTGTAAGGTACAGGTTAACCACGCTATAATCAAAAGACTCAAAAAATCCAAATAACAAGGAGGGCCCAAAGAAGGATGCTTGAATCTTTCTCAGAAGGGGAAACAAAATAGATATCAGATGGCAGGGGGAACTGGGTGGAAGAGGGATGGAGATGGGAGTGGAGAAACCACATGTAGAAAAAGAAAAGAAGGCAAAAGAAAGAATGAGGAATGGTTAGGAACAGGTGGTTAGAAGTGAACACATGTGAAGATATTGAGGCTGACATGAATTATTTGATACACTCAATCTGCTACATGAGTTGCCAGTCCCTACCCCAAATCTCTGAAATAAGTAAGGTGTGTTTACTCATTTTACAGGTGATGAAACTAAAGCATGGGGCTTAACAGTTTACCCGCAGTCATACAGTGGTTGGAGGTAATATCTAAACCCAGGCTGTATCCTATACCCAAGGTTTTCAGCCTTCACCTCTGCTATGGCTTGAATATGAAATCAGCTACATACACCCTAAGGCTCGAGGCTCGAGTGCAAGATGATAAAGTATTGGTAAGTTATTGGATTCTGAAGTCTTTATCTCATCAGATGAGATTGGTGAATATCACTGGTGATAAAGATCAGGAAATGGGACCTAACTGGTGGAAGTGGGTCTTGCTACAATGAAAATGACAAGACAGGAAGTCAGTCTCCTTGGCTGGATCTTGCCTGGCCCCTCCCTGGATTCTGGCTTTCTCTTCTTGTCATTCATAAGGCAAATGGCTACCATGGTTCTCTTCAGAGTTGGAATCCTCTTTTAAATGACTCCTACTCTGTGACTCAAGGTGCTGACTTTTAAAAAATAGATGTGAAAGGACATATGTCAAAGTTCCAATATCCAATATTCTATAAATAAGTAGTAATCTATTTATTTATCGGGCCATGTTGGAGGCCTTTTCCCCCTTCCAATTATTTTTCCCCTGAAAATAATTATTTAAAAATGATGAGCAGATAGCTTCCTCCTGTCATTCTGCTTGTGGAGCCCTGACTATCTTAGATCAGTATAAATCCTAGTTCTAACTTCCTTTAGAGTAAGAAGTTCATAACTTCTTCTTTCAAAGTCTATCTCAACATTAAGCAATCTAGACATATGTGGTGTGTGTGTGTGTGTGTGTGTGTGTGTGTGTGTGTGTGTGTGTAAGGCAGCATTGGCCAGCCAGACACAGCTTCCTGTCCATCAGGATGCACACTGGCATGATATCAGGCATCAGGAATCTTCCTCCTGACCAACTGAGAAAAAGTCCACAGAGGGACTTGTGACTTCCTATACATTGTCACTTATGCTAATATGCACAGGAAAGTCAACACACTCACTCTTTCCCTACGATGGCTGTATACAGTTGAAGGCCTTTCTTTCTTGGCTTTCTATAGAATAGTATTATGTGCATTTCAACCTTATTCATCTCACACAGACGAAATTCTTGCTATCTTTAAAGATTATTTTTGGCAATGTGTTGTATGGGGTATATTTTCTTACTAGGGGTTGAGGATGTAGCTCACTGGTAGAGCACTTGCATAGCAAGCTCAAGACTCTGGGTACAATCCTCAGCTCAGAAAAAAAAAATAAGAAAGAAAGAAACAATTACTATTTAAATTGACTTGCTCTACAAGCTTACTGTGTGGCTAGTGAAAGACTAGGCATCTCTCTCCAACAGTGACCTCTATGAAGTAGGAATGTATCACTCTTGTGAACAGTTTCCTATTTCTTTAGCAATCTCTAGGAAATATGGTATTATCCCTGCTGATGTGAAGCTAGTAACTGCATTGAAGGTGGAGAGGTGGGTTTTTGTATGCTTGGAATATTTTATAGAATATTTATAAATGTATAAAATGCATTGTGCTTATTAAAATTTATAGCTAAGTACTTTAGTAATATTGTTTAAAGATTTTGCTTTATTTATGTGTGTGCATGTGTTTGCATGTGTGTATGCAAACACATGTGTGCAGGTGCACATTGAAGGCAGAAAAGGGTGTTGAATTCCTTGGAGCTAGAATTACAGGTACTTGAGAGTCTCTGGGTGTGTGTGCCATTAGATGGATAGAAACGCATCTCCAGTTTTCATGACTAGGCATTAATAGCTATCTTTGCAGCTCATAATAATATTTATAATTATATCATGCTACTGTGGTTAGCGTTTATGAAATGTCATCATCTACCAGGAGAGAAAATCTCCTTTTTCCATGTAATCATCCTTTTGAATGCTCCTCACAATGCTTCTTCTCTACCCTGTGGAGTATATAAGACTGCAAAGTCTTCCAGTAAATAGTACACGGAGGCTTTCTTTCCTTTTATTTTAGTGTTCCAGGTCAGTGAATTAACACTTGAAATGCAGCTTCATGTTACTTCTGTTGAAGTTCTTTAATTATTTTATTTATTAAAGACCTAGAAATTCATCTATCTTGAATGAAATTCTTTGTTCAATTTATTTTGTTTTAAGATTTATTGTTTTATTTTAAATATAAGTGTTTTGCTTATATGTGATCTTGTGCACTATCTGAGTGCACAAGGGGCAAAAGAAGGACACTGGTACCCTTGAAATGGAGTTGAAATAATTGGGAACCAGGGTGGGGATGTTGGTAACTGAATCCTAGTCTTCTACATAAACTGCCAGTGCTGCTAACCACTGAACTCAGTGTTCTGAGTGAACTCCAGCATCTCAGTGTTCAAATTTTTAAAGAAGAAAAATCTTTTCATGTCAACACCATTCATTACAAGGAGATAACAATTATTACAGAAGTAAATAGAAAGTTTGCCACTCCTAAGAATAAAGGAAATTCTTCATACAATAATTGATTAAAAACTAGTGATATTCTATCCTATAAAAATAAACAAATTCTGCAATAGGAGAGAGCTGATGACCTCATAAAAATGTGGATATGCCTAATGCCGCCAAATCTACTTGTTCACAAAAAGTAAAAATGATGACCCAAAATATCCAGGAGATTCAAGACACAATGAAAAAATCAAACGTAAGAATAATAGAAATAGAAGAGGGTGAAGAATCCTAGTTTAAAGGGCCAGAAAGCATCTTCAAAATAATTAGAGAAGAAAACTTCCCTAATCTAAAGAAAGAGATGGCCATAAATGTACAAGAAGCCTACAGAACACCAAATAGATTAGACCAGAAAAAAAATCCTCTCATCACATAATAATCAAAACATCAAATATACAGAATGTAGGAAGGATATTAAAAGCTGCAAGGGAAAAGGCCAAGCAATATATAAAGGCAAACCTATTGGAATTACATCATACTTCTCTACAGAAACTCTAAAAGCCAGAAGATCCTCAACATATGTGATCCAGATCCTAAGAGAGCAAAAATGCCAGTCCAGCAAAACTCTCAATCACCATAGATGGAGAAACCAAGATATTCTATGACAAAATCAAATTTAAACATAATATTTCTACTAATCCAGACCAACAGAGGATACTGGAACAAAGTCTCCAATACACAGAAAGTAACTACATCCAAGAAAACACAAGAAATTAAGCACTTTACAACAAACCCGATAGAAGAGAATCATATACACATAATATCTTCAGCAACAAAAATAACAAGAACTAACAAATAACCATTTTCAATATCTCTCAACATCAAGGGAATCAACTCCCCAATAAAAAGACACAAGCTAACAGACTAGATATGTAAACAGGATCCAGCATTTTGCTGCATACAGGAAACACACCTCAGTGACAAAGACAGCACTACCTCAGAGTTAAAGACTGGAAAAACGTCTTCCAAGCAAATGGTTAACAAGAAACAAGCTGGAGTTGTCATACTAATATCCAATAAAATAGACCTTCAACCAAAAGTTGTTAAATGAGATGAGGAAGGACACTGCATATTCATTAAAGGGAAATTCCACCAAGAGGAAGTCTCAATTCTGAACATCTATGCCCCAAATCAAGGACACTCGCATTCAGAAAAACAACATTATTAAAGCTCAAAACACACATTGAACTTTACACAATAATAGTGGGAGATGTAAGACCCCATTTTCACCAATGGACAGGTCATTGAAACAGAAAATTGCCTTTTGGCTGGGGCAGACACTTAGCTGGACTGCTCCTGTGGAGACACCTTATCCTGAGCCATCCTAGAGGAGCCACTGCACTCAGAGCAGCAGGTAAGAACCTCTTCCCACTACCTATGCCACAGAGTTACAACTGGGAGCCAGGGGCACTCAGGACCCATCAGCCACCCAAACCCCACCCCTCCAGAATACCACTTCCCTTCCCATCCCACCCCCCTGGTTCTTTTGACTGGGGCAGATATCTAGCTGATCTGCTCCTGTGGAGACACATATCCTGAGCCATCCTAGAGGAGCCACTGCACTCAGAGCAGCAGACACCTAGCTGGTCTGCTCTTGTGAAAACATCATATCCTGAGCCATCGTAGAGCAACCACTGCACTCAGAGCAGCAGGATTTCAGGATCCTAGAAGTGGTCTGAGTCCCAGGAGTTCTTCCACCCAGTAGCTTAGGATCACAGGATCACAAAGACATCTAGACTCTCAGGAGTTCCAACACAAGCAAGGCAACCAGAAAGACAGACTCTAGTCAGACACAATGAAGGCAGGTAACACTAGAGTTAACCAGATGGCAAAAGGCAAGCGCAAGAACATAAGCAACAGAAACTAAAGTGACATGGCATCATCAGAACCCAGTTCTCCCAATATAGCAAGCCCTGGACACCCTATCACACTGAAAAAGCAGGATTCAGAATTAAAATCACTTCGCATGATGATGATAGAGGATTTTAAGAAGGACATATGTAACTCCCTTAAAGAAGTACCGGAGAACACAGGTAAACAGGTAGAAGCCCTTAAAGAGGAAACACAAAAATCCCTTAAAGAACAACAAGAAAACACAATGAAGAAATTAAACAAAATCATCCAGGATCTAAAAATGGAAATAGAAACAATAAAGAAATCTCAAAGAGAGACTACACTGGAGCTAGAAAGCCTAGGAAAGAGATGAGGAGTCATAGACGCAAGCATCACCAACAGAATACAAGAGATAGAAGAGAGAATCTCATGTTCAGAAGATACCATGGAAAACATTGACACAACTGTCAAAGAAAATGCAAAAAGTTCCTAACCCAAAACATCCAGGAAATCCAGGACACAATGAGAAGACCAAACCTAAGGATAATAGGTAAAGATGACAGTGAAGATTCCCAATTTAAACGGCCAGTAATATCTTCAACAAAATTATAGAGAAAAACTTCCCAGACCTAAAGAACGAGATGCCCATAAACATACAAGAAGCCTACAGAACGCCAAACAGACTAGACCAGAAAAGAAATACCTCCCGTCACATAATAATTAAAACATCAAATGCACAAAACAAAGAAAAATACTAAAAGCAGTAAGGGAAAAAGGTCAAGTAACATATAAAGGCAGACCTATAAGAATCACACCAGTTTTCTCACCAGAGACTATAAAAGCCAGAAGATCCTGGACTGACATCATGCAGACCCTAAGAGAACAGAACTGCCAGCCCAGACTACTATTCTGAGCAAAACTCTCAATCAATATAGATGAATTATAGATCTCAACCAAGATATTCCGTGACAAAACCAAATTTGCACAATATTTTCCCACAAACCCAGCACTTCAAAGGATAATTGATGGAAAACGTCAACACAAGGAGGGAAACTACAACCTAGAAAAGTCAAGGAAGTAATCTTCCAACAACCCCAAAAGAAGACAGTTACACAAACATAATTCTACCTCTAATAATAAAAATAACAGGAAGCCACAATCATTTTTCCTTAATATCTCTTAACATCAATGGACTCAATTCTCCAATAAAAAGACACAGACTATCAGATGGATACACAAACAGGACCCAGCATTTTACTGCATACAGGAAGTGCAACTCAGTGACAGAGACAGACACTACGTCAGAGTAAAAGGATGGAAAACAATTTTCCAAGTGAATGGTCGCAAGAAACAAGACGGAGTAGCCATTCTAATATCAAATAAAATCGACTTTCAACAAGAAATAATCAAAAAAGATAAGGAAGGACACTTCATACTCATCAAAGGAAAAATCTACCAAGATGAACTCTCAATTCTGAATATCTGTGCTCCAAATGCAAGGGCACTCACATACATAAAAGAAATTTTACTAAAGCTGAGAAAACACACATTGCACTTCACACAATAATAGTGGGGGAATTCAACACCCCACTCTCAGCAATGGACAGATCATGGAAACAGAAACTAAACAGAGACACATTGAAATTAACAGAAGGTATGAGCCAAATGGATTTAACAGATATCTATAGAACATTTCATCCTAAAACAAAAGAATATACCTTTTTCTCAGCACCTCATGGTACCTTCTACAAAATAGACCTTACAATTAGTCACAAAATAGGCCTCTACAGATAAAAAAAGATTGAAATAATCCCATGCATCCTATCAGATAACCATGGACTAAAGCTGGTCTTTAATAATGACAAAACAAATGGAAAACCCACATGCACATGGAAACTGAACAAAACTCTATTCAATGATGACTTGGTCAAGGAAGAAATAAAGAAATTAAAGACTTTTTAGAATTTAATGAAAATGAGGACATATCATACCAAAATTTGTGGGACTCCATGAAGGCAGTGCTAAGAGGAAAACTCATAGCTCTAAGTGCCTACAAAAAGAAACTGGAGAGAGCATACACTAACAACTTGACAGCACACCTAAAAGCTCTAGAACAAAAAGAAGCAAATACACCCAAGAAGAGTAGAAGGCAGGAAATAATCAAACTCAGAGCTGAAATCAACCAAATAGAAACAGAAAGAACTATACAACGTATCAACAAAACCAGGAGTTGGTTCTTTGAGAAAATCAACAAGATAGATAAACCCTTAGCCAGATTAACCAGAGGGCAAAGAGACAGTATCCAAATTAATAAAATCAGAACGGAAAAGGGAGATATAACAACAGAAACTGAGGAAATTTTAAAAATCATCAGATCCTACTTCAAAGGCCTATATTCAGCAAAACTGGAAAATCTGGATGAAATGGAGAATTTTCTAGGCAGATACCAGGTACCAAAGTTAAATCAGGAGCAGATAAACCATCTAAATAGTCTCATAACCCCTAAAGAAATAGCAGTCATTAAAAGTCTTCCCACAAAAAAACAAAACAAAACAAAACAAAACAAAACAAAGCAAAAAACAACAACAACAAAAAAACAGGACCAGATTGTTTTAGTGCAGAATTCTAACAGACCTTCAAGGAAGACCTAATACCAATTCTCTTCAAACTATTCTACAAAATAGAAACAGAAGGAACACTACCCAGTTTGTTCTATGAAGCTTCAATTATGCTCATACCTAAACGACACAAAGACACAGCAAAGAAAGAAAACTTCAGACCAATCTCCCTTATGAATATCGATGCAAAAATACTCAATAAAATTCTAGCAATCTGAATCCAAGAACATATCAAAACAATCATCCATCATGATCAAGTAGGCTTTATCTCAGGAATGCAGGGATGGTTCAATATTCGGAAATCCATCAATGTAATCCACTATATAAACAAACTCAAAGAAAAAAAACCACATGATCATCTCACTAGATTCTGAAAAAACATTTGACAAAATTCAACATCCCTTCATGATAAAAGTCTTGGAAAGATTAGGAATTCAAGGTCCATACCTTAACATAGTAAAAACAATATACAGCAAACCAGTAGCCAACATCAAACTAAATGAAGAGAAACTTGAAGCAATCCCACTAAAATCATGGACTAGACAAGGCTGCCCACTCTCTCCCTACCTAGTAAATATAGTACTGGAAGTCCTAGCCAGAGCAATTAGGCAACACAAGGAGGTCAAAGGGATACAAATAGGAAGAAGTCAAAATATTACTATTTGCAGATGATATGATACCATACTTAAGTGACCCCAAAACTTCCACCAGAGAACTCCAAAACATAATAAACAACTTCAGCAAAGTGGCTAGTTATAAAATCAACTCAAACAAATCAGTAGCCTTCCTCTACATGAAAGATAAACAAGCTGAAAAAGAAATTAGGGAAATGACACCCTTCACAATAGTCACAAATAATATAAAATACCTTGGTGTGAATCTAACCAAGCAAGTGACCTGTATGACAAGAACTTCAAGTCTCTGAAAAAAGAAATCGAAGCAGATCTCAGAAGATGGATAGATCTCCCATGCTCATGGATTGGCAGGATTAATATAGTAAAAATGGCCGTCTTGCCAAAAGCAATCTACAGATTCAATGCAATCCCCATTAAAATCCCAACCCAATTCTTCACAAGGTTGGAAAGAGAAATTCTCAAATTCATTTGGAATATCAAAAAACCCAGGGTAGCAAAAACTATTCTCAACAATAAAAGAACTTCTGGAGGAATCACCATCCCTGACATCAAGCTGTACTACAGAGCACTAGTGATAAAAATTGCATGGTATTGGTACAGAGATAGACAGGAAAATCAATGGAATAGAATTGAAAACTCAGAAATGAACCCACACACCTATGTTCACTTGATCTTTGACAAAGGAGCTAAAACTGTCCAGTGGAAAAAGGACAGCATTTTCAACAAATGGTGCTGGTTCAACTGGAGGACAACATGTAGAAGAATGAACATTGATCCATTCTTATCTCCTTGTACAAAGCTCAAGTCTAAATAGATAAAGGACCTCCACATAAAACCAGATACACTGAAACTAATAGAAGAGAAGGTGGGAGAGAACCTCAAATACTTGGGCACAGAGGAAAAGTTCCTAAACAGAACACCAATGGCATATGCTCTAAGATCAAGAATTGACAAATGGGACTTGATAAAATTGCAGTTTCTGTAAGGCAAAGGATGCTGTCACTAGGACAAAATGGCAACCAACTAGGACAAAATGGGAAAAGATCTTTACCAATCCTACATCTGATAGAGGGATAACATCCAATATACAAAGAACTCAAGAAATTAGACTCCAGACAACCAAATAACCCTATTTAAAAAATGGGGTATAGAGCTTAACAAAGAATTCTCAACTGAGTAAACTTGAACTGCCAAGAAGCACCTAAAGAAATGTTCAACATACTTAGTCATCAGAGAAATGCAAGTCAAAACAACCCTGAGATTCTCCTCACACCAGTCAGAATGGCTAAGATAAAAAACTGAGGTGACAGCAGATGCTTGCAAGGATGTGGAGAAAGAGGAACTCTCCTCCATTGTTGGTGGGATTGCAAGCTGGTACAACCACTCTGGAAATCAGTTTGGCGGTTCCTCAGAAAATTGAATATAGCATTACCTGAAGATGCAGCTATACCACTTCTGGGCATATACTCAGAAGATGCTCTAACATATAACAAGGACATATGCTCCACTCTGTTCATAGCAGACTTATTTATAATAGCCAGAAGCTGAAAAGAACCCAGATGTTCTTCAACAGAGGAATAGATACAAAAAATGTGGTACATTCACACAATGGAGTATTACTCAGCTATTAAAAACAATGAATTAGAGAAATTCTTAGGTAAATGAATGGAACTAGTAAATATCATCCTGAGTGAGGTAACCCAATCACAAAAGAACGTACATATTATTCACTCACTAATTATTGGATATTAGCCCAGAAGCTTGAAATACCCAAGATTCAACTCACAGACCACATGAAGCTCATGAAGAAGGACGACCAAGTGGGGGCGCTTCAGTCTTCCTAGAAAGAGTAACAAAATACTCAAGGGAGCAAATATGGTGACAAAGTGTGGGACAGAAACTGAAGGAGGGGCCATCTAGAGACCATTCCACCTGGGTATCCATCTCATGTGCAGTCACCAAAGTTAGATGCTGATATGGATGCCAGGAAGTGCATGCTGACTGGCCTGCCAGAGTTTGACATATTCAGAAGTGGATCCTCACAGCTAACCAATGAACTGATCAAGGAATTCCCAATGGAGGAGTTAGAGTGAAGACTGTAGGAGATGAAAGGGTTTGAGGCCCCATGAGGAGAGCAACAATACCAACCAACCAGAGTTCCCAGGGTCTAAACCACCAGCCTTGGATCACTTAGGGAGGGACCCATAACTCTACCTGTATATGTAAGGGAGGATGGCCATGTTGGGCATAGATGGGAAAGGAGATCCTTGGTCCCATGAAGGCTGGATGCCATGTGAGGGGGAATTCAAAGATGGGGAGATGGGAGTGGAGAGGTAGGTAGGGACACATCTACAGAGAAGCAGAAGGAAGGGAGATGGGATGGGGGTTCCTGGGCAGAGGCAGGAAAATGGAGTAAGGGGATAACATCTGAAATGTAAATAAAATATCCAATAAAAAAATACAAAAAAAAATGAGTGCAAGGCCATCTTCCACTCCACACTCCATGTCAAGTTTAGGGCCAGTCATAGGTATGTGAGACTCTGAGGGACTGCGTAAGGGTATCTTGGTTCTTGGCTGGGCATGGGCCTTGAACCCCAAGACTCCAAGGGAGAAACGGCAGGAGTTCAGCCACATCCCCAAAACCCAGGGTCCTGACATGCAGTCTGGTCTCCATGGACTTACATTGTTCAGTCACGTAGGCCATTACAGTCCCTCCCAAAGTACACAGGTAGAGGATGTGACTACAGGCCTCAGGCCCTAGAGAATTACATACTAATGAAGGCCAGAGGGCAGAGCCAATTAAACATTCTTCCCCAGATCCTCCCCCTTTCTTCCTCCCTATTTAACTCAGATTTGCCCTGAGTTTCAGTGGGATACATCCAGATCCATCTACCATTTGCCGTGAAAATAAACCCTTTTGGAACCAAGGACTTTCTTGTGTCTTTGGGGCCTGCCATTGCCAAAACCTCCAGCCTTTGGAACTCCAGATCTTTCTCCTGTTTGTGGGACCACCCAAGTGGAAAGCCGCCAGGACACTTGCAGCGTTTTTTCCCACAAGACTCTGCCTTGAAAACTCAAGAATAAAACAAAACAAAACAAAAAGAAACAGAAACTCAGCAGAGACACAGTGAAACTAATAGAAGTTATGAACCAAATAGATTTAACAGATACCTACAGAACATTTCACCACAAAATAAAAGAATACATCTTCTCATCACCTCATAGAACCTTCTCCAAAATTGACCGTATAACTGGACATAAAGCAAGCCTTAACAGATACAAGAAGATTGAAATAATCCCATGCATCCTATCAGATCACCATCTACTAAGGCTAGACTCCAATAACATCAAAAACAACAGAAAACCCATATAGTCATGGAAACTAATCAACCCTCTGCTCAGTGATAACTTGGTCAGGGGGGAAAAAAGAAAGAAATCAAGGACTTTATAGAATTCAATGAAAATAAAGACACATCATACCCAAACTTATGGGACACAATGAAATCAGTGTTAAGAGGAAAATTCATACCACTAAGTCCCCTCATAAAGAAAATGCAGAGATCCCATATAAGCAACTTAACAGCACATCTAAAAGCTCTAGAACAGAAAGAAGCAAACACACCCAAGAGGATTAGAGGGTAGGAAATAGTCAAACTCAGACATGAAATCAACCAGGTAAAAACAAAGAGAACAAACAATACAAGGAATCAACAAAACTAAGAAATGATTCTTTAAGAAATTCAACAAGATAGAAAAACCTTTAGCCAAACTAACTAAAAGGCACAGAGACAGTATTAAAATTAACAAAATCAGAAATGAAAGGGGAAAGATAACAACAGAAACTGAGGAAATTCAAAAAAATTATCACAGCCAACTCCAAAAGCCTATATTCTACAAAACTGGAAAAATCTAGATGGAATGGTTGGTTTTCTAGACAGATACCACATACCAAAGTTAAATCAAAATCATGTAAATTATCTAAACAGTCCCATAACCCCTAAGGAAATATAGTCATCAAAAACCTTCCAACCAAAAAAATCTCAGGACCAGATGGTTTAGTGCAGAATTCTGCCAGACCTTCAAATAAGAGTTAATACCAATACTCCTCAAACTATTACAAAAAATCTAAACAGAAGGAACACTACCTAATTCATTCTATGAAGGCTCAGTTACTCTGATACCTAAACCAAACAAAGACCCAAAAAAAGAAAGAGAACTTCAGGCCAATCTCACTTATGAATATCAATGCAAAAATACTCAATAAAATTCTCACAAACCAAATCCAAAAACACATCAAAATTGTCATTCATCATGACCAATTTAGGCTTTATCTAAGGGATGCAGGGATGGTTAAATATGCAAAAATCCATCAAGGTTTATACACTATATAAACAAACTTATGGGGAAAACCCACATGATTATCTTATTAGATGCTGAAAAAGCCTTTGACAAAATGCAACACCCCTTCATGTTAAAAGTCTTGGAGTGATCAGGAATTCATGGCATATACCTAAACATAATAAAAGCAATATATAGCAAACCAACAGCCAACATCAAATTAAATGGAAAGAAACTAGAAGCAATTCCACCAAAATCCAGAACAAGACAAGGTTGCCCACTTGTTGGGCTGTGGCATGTGCATGTGTGGGTGTGAGTTCTGTGGGTTGAGTTGTGGGTCCCGCATCTGCCACCCCCAAGGGACTGAGACTGCAACTCAGAGAGGCAGAGGCATGGGAATTTGACTGTGTTCACTCCACGCTGGAGCTGGTGGGCAGACGTCAGGTTGTGAGAAGCCGCAGGACTCTGCTCCAGGGGTGTAGGAACACAGTTTGGGGTACTGCGGGGGCTGGAGCTCTTGAGTTGGGGGTCCCCGGGCCAAGGTGGCCAGGAACCGACTGGTTCTTAGACCCTTGGCCTCTCAGGCGCAGCTGAGAGGCCACAGAAAGGTCGAGACAGGGGCATAAGGACTGGATCGACCTGCAGCCAAAGGGGCAAGGGGAAGAAGCTCTAGCTGAGTTATGGGAGATGGGACTCTTGGTCACAGCAACTCACTTGGCTGAATCTCTGTGGCTGGAGCTTAGAGAGAGAGTGGGAGATTAGACTGCAGCTCTGTAGTTGAAGACCTTCTTAATGATTTCCCAAGGTGCGCCCCAAAGAAAAGAGAGAGTCCATGGTTTTAAGATATGGTCTTAAAATGTTTACTGTCATGGGGGAAAATGGATGAAGCTATACCCCCATATTCTCAGGGCAAGCCTGAGGTTAAATACCTTTTGTAAGGAGGAAGGTCTGGGAAGGAATGCTTACTTGGCTATGCCCTCTGTTCTTTAGGTATCTCATTAGCATGGAGATCTGTCTTGAGGCTCTGTGGCCTGTAGTCATGACCTCTACCTGTGTTATGTGACAGATGGCCCCAAACCTCTCTGTAGGAGGGGCTGTAGCTATGTGAAAGGAGCCAGGGGCCCAGGAGCAAGGCTGAACTTCTACTGTCCCTGAGGGTCTCTGGGGTTCAAAGCCTGTTCTCTACCAGGTACCCAGCTGCCTCTCACAGGCTGCTGTCCAACACCCACTCTCTTTCTGTCTATTAAATATAGTACTCAAAGTTTGAGCCAGAACAATTAGACAACAAAAGGAGATCAAGGAGATATAAATTGGAAAGGAAGAAGTCAAAGTATCACTATTTGCAGATGATATGATTGCATATATAAACAACGCCCCAAGTTCTGCAAGAGAACTCATACAACTGAAAAACAACTTCAGCAAAGGGGTAGGTATAAAATTAACTCAAACAAATTGGTAGCCTTCCTTTACACACATGATAAACAGGTTGAGAAAGAAATTAGGGAAACAATACCCTTCTCAATAGCCACAAATAGTATAAAATACCTTGGTGTAACTCTTACTAAGCAAGTGATAGATCTGTACAACAAGAATTACAAATCCCTGAAAAGGGAAATTATAGAAGACCTCAGAAGATGGAAAGATCTCCTATATTCATGGATTGATAGGATCAACATAATGACAATGGCCATCTTATCAAAAGCAATCTACAGATTCTATGTAATCCCCATCAAAATTCCAAAACAATTCTTCACAGACATGGAAAGAGCAATTCTCTACTTCATATGGAAAAATAAAAGTAAAAAAACAGGATAGCCAAAATAATTCTCAACAGTAAAAGAACTTCCAGGGGATTCACTGTCCCTGACCTCAAGCTGTGCTACAAATCGATAGTGATAAAACAACAATGACAACAAAAAACCTGCATGGCATTATTACAGAAACAGACAGGTCAATCAATGGAATTAGAATCGAAGACCCAGAAATAAAACCACATACCTATGGACACTTGATCTTTGAAAAAGAAGCCAAAAATATACAGTGCGGAAAAAAGGCATCTTCAATAAAGTGTGCTGGTCTAACTAGCAGTCTGTACAAAGCTCAAGTCCAAGTGGATCAAGGATCTCAACATAAAATAAGATACACTGAATCTAATAGAAGAGAGAGTGGGAAAGAGCTTCATAGTCATTGGCACAGAGGGATAATTCCTGAACAGAACACCAATGGCTCAGGCTCTAAGATCAACAATTGATAAATGGGACCTCATGAAACTGAAAAGCTTCTGTAAGGCAAAAGACACCATCAAAAGGACAAATCTGCAACCTACAGATGGGGGAAAATCTTCACTAACTCTACATCTGACAGAGGGCTAATATCCAAAATATATAAAGAACGCAACAAGTCAACCTTCAAAAAACAAAATAACCCAATTTAAAAACGGGGTACAGAGCTAAACAGAGAATTCACAACAGAAGAATCTTGAATGGCTAAGAAGTACTTAAAGAAATGTTCAAAGTCTTTAGTCATCAGAGAAATAAAAATCAAAATGAGCCTGAGATTTCACTTCACACCAATTAAAATGGCTAAGATCAAAAACTCAAATGACAGCACAGACTGGTGAGGATTGCAAGCTGGTACAACCACTCTGGAAATCAATCTGGCAGTTTCTCAGAAAATTGGGAATAGTTCTACCTAAAGACCCACCTATACAACCCTTGGACATATACCCAAAAGTTTCCCCAGCATACCACAAGGGCATGTGCTCCACCATGTTCATAGTAGCCTTAAGCTATATATAGCCTATACTATATAGCCAGAAGCTTGAAACAACCCAGATGTCCCTTAACACAATGGAATACTATTCAGCTATTAAAAATGAGGATATTATGAATTTTTTCTGGCAAATGGATAGAACTAAAAAATATTATCTTGAATGAGGTAACTCAGACCTAAAAGGGCATGCATGGTATGTACTCACTGATTAGTGGATATTAGCCAAAAAGTTCAAAATACCTAGGATACAACCCACATACGTAAGAAGTGTAACAGGTAGGAAGGCTCAAGTGAGGATGTTTCAATTCCACTTAGAATGGGGAAGGAAATAATCACAGGAGGCAGAGGGAAGGAGAGACCTTTGTGATAGAGGGGAGGAGAGGGGAAAGGGGGAACAGGATCAGGTATGGGGGCAGGAGAGAAGCCTAGTGGGCCAAGAGAATGAATGGCGATAAGCATCATGGGGTAGGTAGGCGGCGGGACCCTCTAGGAAGTACCAGAGACCCAGAAGGTGAGAGACTCTAAAGACTCAAAGGGGGTGTGACCTTAGCTAAAATGACCAACATTGGGGAGCGAGAACTCAAACAGCCTACTTCCGGTAGATATATAGGGCCTCGAGCAGAAGAACAGGGTCAAAATATCTGACCCAGAACTGTTCCTGTGTGAAAGAAATGCAGGGACAAAAACGGAGAAAAGACTGAAGGAAAGGCAGTCCAATGATCCAACGCGGGATCCATATTATGGGAGGGGACCAAGGCCTGACACTATTACTGATGCTATGGTGTGCTTACAGATGGGAGCCTGGCATGGCTGTCCCCTGAGAGACCCTACAAGCAGCTGACTGAGACAGAAGCAGATACTTACACCCAACCATTGAACTAAAGTCGGGGACCCCTATAGTTAAATTAGGGGAAGGATTGAAGAAGCTGAAGGTGAGAGTGACTCCATAGGAAGACCAGCAGTCTCAACTAATCCAGACCCCAAGAAGCTCTCAGAAAATGAGTCACCAATCAGGAGCATACATGGATTGGTCTGAGACCCCTGACACAAATATAGCAAAGTTCTGCCTGGTAAGGCTTTAGTGGAGAACATGCCCTTAATCCTTGAGAGACTTGAGACTCCAGGAAAGGGGGAGGCTTGTTGAAGGGAAAGCAACCCTCTGAGGTAATAGGGAGGAGGAATGGGATGAGGGACTGTGGGAGGGAAGAACAAGAGGGGAAGCAATGACAGGAATGCAAATAAACAAAATAATAAGAATTGAAAAAAAGAAAAAATCTGTCATATAATTTAAAATACTGCTTATTAAAAGAAGTATCCAACAGGATCAGCAAATATATATATGTCATGCAATAAAAAATGGCATTTGCTGTAAGAATACACAGCTTCTATGCCCTGCAACCTAAATGAAGTTGAAACACTTAGCTGCCTTCTTTGGGACAAGCTCACAACTGTAATTAAGCACTTGACATGAGCAGATGACCTCTAAGTAGGATGACTCCGAAGGCTTGTGAAGGAAAATACAACTTCCTCTATTTCTCCTGTGGCCAAAATCACTCAGTATGGGGAGCCTGCACATGACACATGGGAGATTTGGTTCATTTGCTCTGTAAATCATTCCCCATATCAAGTTATCAGTTACCACATAAACACAGTTACACAGATACACAGATAGCCATGGTTGTCTTTACGGATAATGATGGCATCTGTCATGAAGCATCTTACATTTTTCTGTCTGCTGTTTGCAGGGTCATATGTCTGATATATGATAAACCCCCTTTCTAAACTCTGTTGGGGAAAGATTCTCTTCATGTTCTCTCCCCGCAGAACTAGGCTCCACCCATTTGCAAACGTGGGACAAGAATCTAACACCGTCCAATTATGATGCTTCTCTTTCTGACATGGAACACATCTTCAGGAATATTCATACACAGGCTTCAGAATACTCAAACTGAAAAGAAAAATCTATTAGGCCTCATTTTATGTGGTTATCTTATGCCTGTCTCTATGTGTTTGTATCATTTCCTACCATAAGACACTATTTCTTGTTAACGGCTAAACATTTAAATATTGAGGCACTCTTTTTGCAATCATCTTTGATAGAATAAAAAAAGATTGTTGATCGAAATGTTGTCTTAGTTGTTACTGACGGCTGTTAAAATGCTGCTAAAAATATAGCACTGACTACTGAAGAGCAACTGCTCCTGTGGCAGCGGTGAAGAAGTCTCACCGGGCTTTTCATCTAGTCCAGAGAGACATAGGCTTCACACTCTTGCCCAGTGTATTTCGGTGTGTGTGTGGGAGGGGATGTGTATGAATGTTTGTGGTGTGTATGTGGTGTGTGTGTAGAAATGTGTAGTATGTATGGTGTGTGTGTATGTGGTGTGTGTGGTATTTGTAAGTGTGTGTGTGTGTCTCTGTGTGGTGTGTGTGGTATACGTAGTGTATGTGTGTGTGTGGTGTGTGTGGCATCTGTAGTGTATGTGTGTGCATGTGTCTGTGGTGTGTATATCTTTGTACATGTATTTTTATGTGCATATTTGAGTGCACATCTGTGTATGTGCATATATAAGTGCTTGTGTGTATGTGTATGTGTGGTGTATAAGTGTGTTGCTTGTGTGCTGTGTGAGTGTATACCTATATGTAGTGTGTGTGGTATGTGTGTTCAATGTGTGTGGTGTGTAGTGTGTATTTGTGTATGAACGTGTACTGTGTATGTATGTGCTTACATATGTGTGTGTGCATGCACCTGTGTGTATGTGTACACGCATCTATCTGTGCGTACACCTGTGCATGTACACACACACCGATGCTGAGCATTATACCACAGAACAGCCTGGTTTCCTAATGAGCACACAACCATGCAGTTATTTATGTAAGATTAGCACAGTTATTTAAAGGTGATGAATTTCTTCCACTGCACCAAGAATGTATGAGAAAAGAAAAGAATTTGAAAATGTCCTTCTTTTTATTAAACTATACTGTTCTAAGTTCCTTCCTGTTTCAACTACTGTACATTATTTCTAAATTTAGAACCTCAGTGTGGGCCCAATGAAATCTGATTTGCTTCTAATAATATGGCATAGTACTCGTGATGTGTGTGCTGTTCAGTGCTCTCCCATCTCAAAATCTAGCCATAGAAATGGAGTAAGTGTATGAATTTTCTATGTAAATTTCCTGAATATGGAATAAAGGTAGACAGATAAATCAATCTGTAAACAAATCCCACATTAATTATTCAAATTAGTGAATAATGAAAGCTGAAACAAATATTCCAAATAGTGTAGAAAATTGAGTTTGGGCAATTTTGGATATCAGCAAAATCTCTAATATGTTCTGTATTTATCTTCCAGTCTGCAATTTCTTCCTTGCTTGCAATGTTTATAAACTGTAACATGTGTGTTCTGTAATAAACAAAGAAGCTGGTCTGATATCATCATCCTATTCATCTTTTCTTTCTGACGCCGCCCCCATCTCTCTCTAGCTCTCCCTGTCTTTCTCAACTGTTTCCAACAGCTGGTAGGGAGGGAAAATCTTAAATAAACAAACAAACAATAAGTAAATAAATAGCCCTAGCATGACTAGGCTTGGTAATGAAATTAATTATAACTAAATGTTTCAGCCTTTATCTTAAAAGAGAAACTATTTAATACAAACTATATGTGTTTAACTTTCTTGTCAGCAAATAAAGATATAAAAAGAAAGATATGTTCAGTTTGGGGTGAGAGGGATTTTTCAATTCATAAATCCTACTCATTTTCCGCTGTTGAAGAAATGAGATTGGAAAGGGAATTAAGGGGTGGCTCTGTTCAAGTTAAAACAGAGCTAGGAGGGATTTTTTTCCAACACAAACTTAGATATTAGGCTTTGTTTCTGAAGTTACATAATAGAGGATGTGATGTCACACATGTAAATTGCAAAAGCTGAGTCGTGCACTTTACTGTGGCAAACCTCAGGGAGTTTGACACTAATGGGATGGGGGAGGGAGGTGTCCTCGGGTTCAGCCTGTGAATGCGCTCTCATTGTCAAAAGGGAGAGAGATGTCTGCAGCTGCTCAAGGTTTTAAAATGTTTGGCACCTATATAGGAGACAGTGAACAGTCTCTGTGGTTGTCTATGCCTTAAGTTTTAATCTCTTTTTCAAAAGAAATTAAAATTTCCATTCTTTTGCAAAGAACAAGTATGTTTAGCTAAAGGGTTGGGAAGGACAAGCGTGGTTAGAAGATACTTTTTCAAAGCAATGGCATTGCATGACACATCCTGCTGCTGACAGGACTCACACTGGAGGGCATGTAAATGTCTCTACCCCTAACACCCTAAGCCCTGTGTTCTTCCTTCTCATGGGGGTCCTTCAGATAGGGCACTGGTGGGCTAGTCCTATACAAAGCAATACTACCTTCCCACCCTCCACAAGGAGGTGTGGCATTGAACTCCAGAGCTGTTGTCTTATCAGAGCACCTGCAAAGCAAGATTATGCAAGGGAAATGTAATACTCAGATAAGGATTTAAAAATAGGAAAACCTAAAACTTTGCCTATGGATAATTGCAAGATCCTCTAAATCTCTCCCCAGGAATAAAAGAAACTGACATATCTGACCCCTTCTATTTTGACCTGAAAAGGTTTCAAAAGAATGAATATATATATATATTGAATATATATATTGAATATATATATGAATATATATAATGAATATGTAATATATTAATGAATATATATATAAATATATATATATATATTTATATATACTCTTAGATCTTAATATCAAACAATCCTAAAGGCAGGGCAGATACAAAATTGCAAAGTGGCCAAATAAAAACATGGAGAAAATATCTCCTAAATTTCTAAACTGTTGCAGTTATTGTAATTCCATCTTATACCGTACTTTTATCACATCGTCTGTATATAAAAGCATTTATTAATGTAGTGGTGGGAACATGTGGGGAAAGAATTCTTGTGTCAGATTTACTCTGTAAATGGGAAGGTAATCATCCAAGCCTAATGTGTCAATCTCAGAAAAGGAACTTACATGATCTCAGTTATAATAATGGTGGCTCTTCTTTATCTAATATTTTACTGTGAAAACATTTCAAACATACAAGGAAGTTGGAGAAAACTCTTGTATACTGGCAATTTGATTCTTCCATTATTATACTACATACACATCACACACACACACACACACACACACACACATATATACATATATATTTACCCATCTTTTTGTTCATTTAACCAGTCCATCTCTATCAATCTATCTTATTTTTAAGGCATTTCCAGTCAGTCTTCCAACATCAGTATATCTCTAAATTGTCCTTTATAAAGTTAGCTGAATATAAAGTTAAATTTTATTATAAATTATATAAAACATTTTCTTGATCTCACCTAAGACATATCTTCACAAAAGTTAGCTAGAAGACACTTTTACAAATAAAAAGCAGAAAAAAAATGTTTTTCCTCATGTCAAAAAGCCATGTTGAGCCACCAAAGAACTGAGGAATGTCACTGCTGTGGGTGCTGGAGCAACTAAGCTTGATGTGGTACTGTGGGAATGGGGTTGGAGCAAGACAGGGGTTATTTTAGCAGGACAGTTCAGGTTTAAATGGCGACCAGCAACTTTCACAGCTATATAGGAAGGAATTGGGAAGAGGGAGTGCCGAGAGGGGTTTAGAAAATGGTGGTAGCAGAGACAGGGGATTTCTGAGTTCGAGGCCAGCCTGGTCTACAGAGTGAGTTCCAGGACAGCCAGGGCTACACAGAGAAACCCTGTCCCGAAAACCAAAAAAAAAAAAGAAAAGAAAAGAAAAGAAAAGAAAAGAAAGAAAGAAAGAAAGAAAGAAAGAAAGAAAGAAAGAAGAGAAAAAGAAAAAAAAAGAAAAGAAACGGTGGTAGGAGTATCAAACCAGAAAAGAGGGTTGTGAAGTCAATTCTAGGATTTATTTAACTCGTTCCTAAAAAAAAAGAAAAAAAGAAAAGCAAGCAAACAGGTGAGTGTGTACTACTAGTGACACTAGTCTTCCCGGCCCCGCAGACTTCCAACTAGGGACGTGTGTAACGGTCCTGAGCAGAGGGTATCTCGCACACCCGCGAGTGCGCGTGAAAACGGGCGCGCGCACACACATACACTGGGCTGGGGTGACCAGAGTGTCTTGGGCTGAGAGGCTAGGACTTGGTAAAGGCTGGAGAGTGAGAAGGCGCGGGGGACAAGAGAACCCCAGGACCGCAGCTCCGGCTCGGTCCTCCTCCCACCGCCGCGTGCCCGCGCCGCGCCGCGCCGCCCGGCCAGGGAGCCCGCCTTTCACTTTCGCATCTGCGTAGGTGTCTGCCCGGGCGGGCGCGAGGGCGCGGGGGCGCGCGGGGCGGCGCGGGGCCGCGCGACAGGGGAGGGTTGCAGCCGCTCGCCCCTTCCTCTGCCCGCAGCGCTCCGGGCGGCCGCTAACCAAGCGCGGGGTCGCTAGCGGTCTCTTCCCACGCGCCCTGGTGCGCAGACACCCCGGGCCGCCTGGTGTCCCCCCCCACCCCCCACGGTGGGGGTAGGGCAGCGACCCAAGAGCTGTCTCACTGGGTGGGCAGCGGAGGCGCAGGAAAGAAACTTTTCCCTCCTGGACCGCTCTTGGTCTTCCAGCCCTCTGCTCCCTAGCTGGTGGCACCTGCACCTGAGGCCAGGCGCCAGGTCAGGGCCGACTTTGGGGACCCGCGAAGAGAAGCATACAGGGTGCGTGCAATGGGGTTCCGTTTTCCCTCGGCCTTCTTGCTGTCAGTGGATGGGGTTCCGAGGACCGCCACTAACACCCCTGTCTCCCACCAGCGGGTGGCAGGACCGCTGGACTGCCTCATACTGCTAGTGAGGGTGTGACCCGGGGAGGGGGCCACGGCGCCGCGGGCTCCCCCTGCGGCTGCCCCCACAAACACACACACACACACACACACACACACACACACACAGGCTCTGTCGCCTGAGCTGTCACCGGCCACCCCAGTCCTGGGAGGGGGCGCGGAGAGCCGCGCTTCCCCGCTGCTGGCGCGGGATCTTACCGCTGGACTGGCGGGCTCCCGGGACCTCCACAGTCACCCCGGGCGAGCCAGCAGCCCCGGAGACCCGCCGGCCCCAGGCCTGGTCGCCGCTGCTGGGGACCGGCGGGTGCTCGCAGTCCCCTCGGCGGGATTTAGTGCCGCCAGCTCGCCAGCTCGCCGGCTCGCCGGCTCGCCGCCTCCAACAGGGTATCTACAGTGTCGCTCTATTACCCTACCCACCGTCAATAGGGTGACTGCCAGGATTGCTATCCTCTCCATCCTCATTGCCGATCAGCGGGTATTGGACTTGCTGGTGGCGGCGGCAGCGGCGGAGGCAGCGGGAGTCTCGCTGCCCCCTCCCCCGCCCCAGCCTCCCTACCATGTCCTAGAAAAGGTGAGTGCAGCGACTGTCACTTTGCACCGACAGTGGCGGGAGGGGGCCGGGGAGCGCAAGGGAGGCCCCAGGGTGGCAGGGCCAGCGCAGAGGACAGAGGAAGCCGGTCGACTCAAGGAGGTGGGCTGCAGGCAGTAGGCCAGGTGCCCGCCAGGCCGGCCCGGGACAAGGGTGCTGGGAGGCTGGCGAGCGCGCGGCGGCTGCTCCGCGCCGTTCTAACCTAGATTTTTTAAGGAGCTTCGATCCAAGGCAAAACCAGCCCTCCCTAAAGGACGTAAAAACTTAGTAAAAAGAGCTGGGTGCATTTCTTTAATAATGAATAGTTCTGCCACACTGGCTGAGCTGCAGCCACTGCTGCTTGGCGAGCCCGGGCCGCCGGGTCCGGGACTCCCCTAGCTCCAGCTCGCCACCCGCGCGCGGCCCCGGGAGTGATCGATGCTGAGAGTGCTGGCCCGGCGCGCATGGCAGCTACCCTCCCGGGAAAGTTGGGACACTCAGCGAGGGATTCGTGTGTGTAGGGGCTCCAGGGCCAGCTCCACGCCGGGGACTGTTGGGCACCGGAGTCCGGAGTCCGGAGTCCCAACCAGCTTGCCGACTCCGCTGCAGTCCCCTTTGCCTCTGGGGAGTGCCCTGCGGGAGTGGCTGTGAGTTCCAGTCTCCTTGGGCTTGGGATCCTGAGGCTTAACTAACTGTAAGGAAAGGAGGGGCCTTTGGGCACAAGGTGCCCTCCTCCTTCTGGGGCTTCAGCCCGCGGGGAGCGAGGGTGAGCCTGAAGTTGCACAGCTGCCGCCGGCGGCCTGCGGGTCGCCAAAGGCCAGGGGACCAGGTTTAGGTGTGTACGTCACTAGTGCTGACTCCCAGCCAGGAGGGGAGTCCAAAGCGGAGCCTCAAACCAGTCTGAAAGTCCTTAGAAATTAAAGTTAGGGAGTCCATCTTTCGACTTAGCAAGTGCAGTGCTTAGGTAGGCGGGAAGGAAGTCAGGATGGGGGAGAAGGAAAGGGGGCCAAAATTTCTTTGCGCAAACGATTCTTGGAAAATAGTTTTAGTGCCCCCTCCTGCAGTATGCCTGCCCCAGTTATGTGCACCCCTTCCAGCACACATTATAAAGTGAATATCCTCGATAGTAAGCTTTCTTGCATATTGAACTAGTGGAAAAATCCAGTACTAAAGTAGTAAGTACAGTAACAAAATTATCAGGCGCCTCGGCTCTTGACCCTGGCACTTTTTTTTTTTCTGGCAGGGGGTGGGGTGGGAAGAAGGCTGTGTTTAAAGGGTTTTGGCTGCACTGAAAGCACCCGCTTTTCCTGCGTGGTTAAAACAAGGAAACTGAAATCGAGTGGGAACGAGATACTCTGGCTCTCCGACCGCGGAGATTACGGCTGCTCCGCGGGGAGGTAACTCTGAAATCTGGAGGGGGCGGGGAGCAGAGCTTCAGGGGTCTCGGGGACGCCCACCCGAGCAGTCTTAGGCCTGAGAACACTGTGAGAGGCGCCGGGTGTGCGCCGCTGCGGCTCACCTGGCGCTGCAGGTGGAGAAAGCGAGAGCACACTATCTAGGCTGCTCTCGCGTCACCCTGCTTTTCCCTTCTCTCCAGATTGCCTGTGGTCCCCCGGAGGGGACAGATGGATAGGTGAGAGCAAGTTTGGGGCGAAAGAGCAGAGTGGGCTAAAGGGTAGCGTGTGCAGGGGTGTCCCCGGTCGGGGCCAACGCCGAGAACTAGGAGAACTCGCCGCCTCTGCGGCTTTAAGGAAGCTGCAGAGTCCAAGCTGTGTCGCAGCAACTTTGTATCAGTCATGTCGCCCGCCTGGTGACTGACAGCCCTGATTGCCCAATGAGAAGCACGGCTGGCCCGCACAGCGTGGAGCCTTGTTTCCCCCTTGGCCAATGGAAATGGCTCCGGCGGGCGGGACAGCGACCTGAACTTTCTGGACATGTGACCCGGTTTAAAAGGGCCGGCTTTCCACTCCCCCCTCCGGGCTTTCGCCCGCCCCCTCCTCTTGGCCCGCCCTGGCCCTGCCCCTGACCCCTCCCCTCAGCTCCTGCGCACCCAGGGTGTCATTGGGCCGGGGAGAAGAGAGCCAACTTCAGGCTGCTCAGAGGAAGCCTGTGCAAGTCACCTGGGCGGCAGCGCTGCTGTTTCAGGCTCTCCCGCTGCAGGGAGAGCGGCACTCGCTGGCCTGGATGTGGTTGGATGTAGGGGGGCTCCGCAGCAGGGGTGTCGTGGAGGTGGCAAGCACTGCAACAGGTAGACGGCGAGAGGACGACCCTGGCCGAGGCAGGTGTGTAGGGGTGCGCAGTGGGGCGCCTCCGGTCCAGCCCTGTGTGCGGCCGTGGCAAGGGTGGCTTCCACTTTGGGGGGAGAAGCCGCTGCGTAATCTGAAGGCACAGTCTGTATGGTTCTGTGTGCTTGTTGTTTTGTTTTGGTTTTTCACCCCCCACCCCCACCCCCACCCTGGCCGGCTGAGGACTATTTTGGGAAAGTTTGGCTACTTTGGATAAATGCCCTCTAAAGAGCGGCTTTTAACCGCCTTTGGCAGTGGGCGGTCTACCACCCTCCCCTTTCCCCCAAAATGAATTACAGATCGTTTTGCTCTTGCAAATTTTAAAGGACGTTTGAATAATGTTTCTTTCATCTATCAATTGCGGAAGCTCCTCAGTCTGAGTGGGAGGTGTAGCCGATAAGGGCAGTTGAAGGAGCTAAATCACCATAGATCTTGTATGAACGGGGTCTGGAAAATCTTGCATTCTCCGTTCCTTTATATATGGACAAACTCTAGGGGATTCTTAGGACAGGGACAGACAAGGGATGAAGCTGCTTTTGGTGGCATCCTTGTCCAGATGGGTTTTAGAAGATGGCTTTTCCTGCTGAATTTTTAAAAGACGAGGTTTAAATCATAATGCTTCATCATACCATCTGCTTTATTTATTTATTATACCATAGTTCGGAAAACTTTTGCTTGCAGAAGAGTTATTAAAACCGCTGAGTTTTAAAGGCACCAAGCTGCCTCTTCCCATTGCGGGTCCTCCTCTGTAGGTGCTGTTATTGCTGATATTTACATAGTAATTGTAACAGCATTCTCCATCTGCGTCGTCTTCCCTTGGAGCTTTAATTTCACGTTTGACATCATAGCATGCTACCTACCATGTGTGTCATGAAATACTTTCGGAAGTTTAGGAGGGGAGCGACTAAAGCTAAAGCAAAGCTTTTTCCTTTCTGGAAGAGGTACTTTTCTTAAAAGAAAAAAGAGAGAGCTGATGTGGCTCATTGGGTCAGGCCAGTGAGCAGAACTCCTGTGTGCTTGGCTCTAACTGGTTCTCCCACTCTCTTAGGTGACCTTGGCAGGTTTATCCCTCATCTATAAGAGGGGAAGGTAACAGTCCTGAAGAGCAGAGAGACCAAAACGAATTTCCTGAAGTTATCTGCCTTCTAAAGCAGCCCTCAAGTCTGGGTCTCCACTGTACCACTGGACTACAGTAACATAACTGGAGGAGATGGGGAAGAGACCATTAAGAAGGGAATATTTTTGGGGAGCATTAAAAGTGAAAGTTTTCAGAAAAGATACAAATTCCCAAGAATCTTTAATAATACCTGGGGGGGGGGGTCTACTTTCTTATGGAATAGGGCAATTTAGCGGACTATGAAACAAAGTTTTAAAGTCTGTTTCTTCTGTGCTAATAGTATTTAAGGATATATATATATATCCCTGACCTGGCATATGGCTCATTTAGGACAATGGTAGCAAATGCCCCTCAGGATATTAGTGAGTCCTTTGCATATATACATGTAAACACGAGCATGTGCACCCACACATACATGTAAAGCCTGTTGGTGCTTTCCCTTATCTATGTGGAAATTGTTGTGTTTCTTTTGTATGAAAATAAAGGTTCACAATGGCCCAAGAGTCTCTGGTATAGTGTCTTCTAGGAAGCTTGGAGGCTTGATTTTCCCTAAACTAGGTATTCATATAACTCCCTGCTTTATTTTATACTTAGGTAACAAAAAAACTTTCCCTTTACCCTTAGGATAAAGTTTTATGAGGATCATACACGTCAAGTTGTATTTTTAGTATTCATTGGTAAGTTCAGGCTGACTGAACTACTCTTCAAAGCCATGATTATGTCAGGTTTAAAAAGCCAACCCCAGTTTCCTGGACAACACAGGAAATAAATTTCTAACCTAACTCATTTGTTTATAAAAGAAATACTAACTAAAATAATAACTGAGGAGAAGTCACCATAAAATATTTCAGTAATCCTATTTTAAAAGCATCTGATCTTAAAAACAGTGTTTACAGGGAAAGTGTTCACGTGCCAACTGCTACCCACCCTTCTGTGTTGGTTGCCAACCTTTACTGTTTTCCCTTGAGAGGTGGGTGAGGTTGACAGATGAAGATACCTTGAACAAAGCCAATTTAGATTTCAGCAAAGCCTCTGGCAAATTCTTCTCAATATTCCTGTCAATAACTCGGTGAAATACAGTTGGCTTTAGGAGAATGTTTTGGGAGTTCAAGGCTTGGAGAAACAGGACTTGGGAAGTTGAGATCAGATGGCTAATGTTAGCTGAGAAGATGCTTCCCTGTAGAGAGAAACTGTGGCTGCTGCCCACTGCCTCCAGGAAGGATTCCACTGTGAGCTTTAGAAAGGTTTTTAGACCTAGTATATGGCTCATTTAGGCAATAGTGACAAGAGTCCCTCGGGATATTAGTAGGTCCTCTGAACAACAACATGTACAGAGATGAAATTATTTTAGGGAGTGTAGAATTAAAAGCACACTACTTTCTGCATTTTAAAATCTCCCAGGGATTTTGGAATCCAGATTTTTCACCGTGAGACCTCATAAAAAGCAGTGTCCACCTATTCTAGAAGACAGTTGAGCTGGTGAAGTTCTGGAGAAGGGTATAGGTGAGGATCTCCCTTCAGATTCAGGGCAGACAGCCCTGTTGCTTAGGATGGAGGGGAGGTTAAAGGCTACAGCCATCAGAGTCCAGAGGAAGGTTCCTGTGGAAGCCTTGCCATGAGGAAGCAAAGGGACCACTTCCCTGAAGGCCTTTCGGGGCTCATGGTGCAGTGTGCAGGAGAGGAACGAGTTTGGGGATGGAGAGTAGGCTGTACATCACAAGGGGTTCTCTTCTGAATATACACAGTTCTTGTGATGGTAATGGATTTGAACCAGAAACACGTAAATCTTAGCTGTATACATCTATCTTTGGTATAGAAAGAACAGAATAGTTTCTGTACAAACAGAAGTAGCATTTAATATTTACTGTATCTTTCAAATTAGTGCTCAGACTAAAGGAATCTTCAGAAGAGTAAAAAACAAAATGTCCATTATTAGCAATGATTTGGGTTCGTGTGTGTGTGTGTGTGTGGTTACTGGTTTTTGTTCATATTTACTTTTTTTCTGGCTGAAATTACCAGATAACTATCTCAATCTCTGTGATTTGATTTATTTTCTACTTTTTAGAAATTGATTTTTGATTAAGAATTAATAGAATAATGTTCTTTAAGTGAAAGCATGCTACATAATTGTAGGTTTTAAGGTTCATAGATTGAGTATTGATTATAGTATAATAGTTAAACATTTTTATTCGCATTTTACTATCCATCTGGGACACAGTGGTAAAACTGAGAATTTCTAACTACTCATAATTTAAAATCTATTGTAGTCTACAGAGAAGCCAGGGGCAATTGTAATACTCAGGTAGTTTGTGCATTCCGTCTCATTATAGAGACTTGTGGTAATAGTACCAATTATTTAGTTAAGTCATATTGTTTTGCAATGTTAATTTAAATTCTGTAGCAAAGGACGTCCTAGTCCTTTTTTTAATAATCAGAGGATTGGGAAGAAGGGCTGGAGATAAAGCAGAGAGAGGCTGGAAGGCCTGTAGTAGGCTTTATATATGAAGAACTGCGGACTTGGCGGGGCATATAGATTTGAAAATATATGCAGGCATGATTTTTAGTACTAAGATGTACAGATAAGATTTTTCTGGACTGAATTAATTTTCTGTCAAATATTTCTTTACAGTGATCTGTTTCTTTAGAGCAGTTGTCCAGGGATGATTTTGCTCCCGAGGGACATTTGGTAATCTGCAGACATTTCTTTTTTTAGGGTGGTACTCTCAACATCTCAACATCTAGTGGGTAGGAGACAAAAACCCTGTTTAACATATTCCAGTGCATAGGGCAGCCTCCACAATAAACAAAATTATCTGCCTGTAAGTGTCCTTAAGACCCAGGTTGAGAAACACTGGTAAATAGAGAGAGCGGAGGTCAAATTCCAGCTCTTCTACATAGCTGTGTGGTCAGTGTCAGTCTCTCACTTACATTGTTTCTTCACAGATTTTTGTTTTTGTGTAGGTTGGTTTGTAGGGTTAAATAATATATCAGAAAGGTTTGTGAAAGTGTGCTGAATTATATAAGCACATAATAATTATGTATACATAGTCTATTTGTAATCTGTTCATGAGCTAAATTTATCGATTAGAACAGATGGAAATGAATGTATATTGACAGCATTCCCATGGGCTCCTTTAAGATGAAAATGAGGCTTGGTTGGGTTTTTGTTGTTGTTGTTGTTGTTGTTGTTGTTGTTGTTGCTTTGTTCTGTTTTCTTGTTATTTTATTGGTTTTAGAGGGGGTAATTTTATTTCACTAGATTCATGACTGTTCTTAAGCCCAGGATGTAGCAAGTGCTAAGGAGATAGTTCTGAGTAAAGGTTTAAATGATCAGGAGGCCCTTCATAAACTTCCTCAATTCATGGTGGAGAGTAAAAATGCCTGTCTGCTGGATGACTTGAACAGAGGTGTTGCTAGGCCAGGAAGCTTAAAATTGTCTCCTGACAAGAAAGAGCCAAATGCTACTGACCTGTCTAGCAACAGCTCTGCTCCATCCGCCAAGTCAGTACAGTATATATACCATACTTTACAGTATATACACCATACTTACAGAAGTGATTCAATTACTCATCGCTAATTGAATTGACATCATTAACACAAGGAATTGTATCTATGTATTAGAATATATAAAATTAAGAAAGTCTCACTGTTTCAGAAACTGTGTGTCAATGACTTTTCCTATGGCTATTGATTTGAGAAGCACATATTTGGAAACACAAATTTAATTGCATTTTTGTATCATTTCTAATAAGGCCGTATATTCGATCATGTGGAAAGCAGCTTTCATAGGATGCAAAGTTTCCCAAGTCTTTGGACTCATAAAGTTGTTTGTTTAGTTTTAGTGTATAAAGGAGCTCTGTGATGGGAAAGAGCTCCCCGGCGAGGAAGGAACCACACTCCTGCGTGGAATGGGTCCCAAGAAAAGGTTGCCCAAGTTAGTTATAGTATTTTTGGGGGGTTGGGGGGGTTGTTGTTGCTTTGTCATCGTGCTTTTGGCTTTGTCTAATCACCATATTCCCCTCAGACTACCATATCAATCCCTAGGATTATATTGACTATCACTTAATATTCAAGAATGTTGCCATTTGTAAATTTTCTTTGCAAACTATCATGGCTCTATTACAGTGAGTTTTATTGAGACACAAAATTGCACTTGGTTCTTTTTCTGGCTTCTAAAAAAGTTAGAGGTGACATTCTGTTTGTTTGATATATTGTTAGTACTCAAGAAGGTATATTTTAATGCAACTAAAAATATTGTTTATGTTAAGTTAAATTATAAATTGTACCTTAATAGATGCAATTTTAGACTGCCTTGGCATAATACTGTTCTTACTGACTCTAACATTTGAATATAAATCTGTTTGTTAGCTATGGAAACCAAAGGCTACCATAGTCTCCCTGAAGGCCTCGATATGGAAAGGCGCTGGAGTCAAGTGTCTCAGACCTTGGAGCGTTCTTCACTTGGACCCGCAGAGAGGACCAATGAGAACAACTACATGGAGATTGTCAATGTCAGCTGCGTTTCCGGTGCTATTCCCAACAACAGTACTCAAGGAAGCAGCAAAGAAAAACACGAATTACTCCCTTGCCTTCAGCAAGACAATAGTCGGTCTGGGATTTTGCCATCAGATATTAAAACTGAGCTGGAATCCAAGGAACTTTCAGCCACGGTGGCTGAGTCTATGGGTTTATACATGGATTCTGTGAGAGATGCCGAGTACACTTACGATCAGCAGAACCAACAGGGAAGCCTGAGCCCGACAAAGATTTATCAAAACATGGAGCAGCTGGTGAAGTTTTACAAAGAGAATGGACACAGGTCCTCCACGTTGAGTGCTATGAGCAGGCCTTTGAGGTCATTCATGCCGGACTCTGGGGCCTCCGTGAATGGTGGGGCCATGCGTGCCATCGTGAAGAGCCCAATCATCTGTCATGAGAAGAGCCCCTCTGTTTGCAGCCCGCTGAACTTGCCATCTTCAGTATGCAGTCCCACGGGCATCAACTCCATGTCCTCCTCTACAGCTGGCTTTGGCAGTTTCCCAGTGCACAGTCCCATCACTCAAGGAACCTCACTGACATGCTCACCCAGTGTTGAAAACAGAGGCTCACGGTCACACAGCCCCGCACATGCGAGCAACGTGGGCTCCCCTCTTTCAAGTCCATTAAGCAGCATGAAATCCCCGATTTCCAGCCCTCCAAGTCACTGCAGTGTAAAATCTCCAGTCTCCAGTCCAAATAACGTCCCTCTGCGCTCCTCTGTGTCCAGCCCGGCAAATCTTAACAACTCAAGGTGCTCTGTTTCCAGCCCTTCCAACACCAACAATAGATCCACACTCTCCAGCCCGACAGCCAGCACAGTGGGGTCCATCGGCAGCCCCATCAGCAATGCCTTCAGCTATGCCACTTCAGGCGCTTCTGCTGGAGCCGGTGCCATCCAGGATGTGATTCCCAGTCCAGACACCCACGAGAAAGGTGCTCACGACGTTCCTTTCCCTAAGACAGAGGAAGTCGAGAAGGCCATTTCCAATGGTGTGACTGGTCAGCTCAACATTGTCCAGTATATAAAACCAGAACCAGATGGGGCTTTCAGCAGTTCCTGCCTAGGAGGAAACAACAAGATCAACCCCAGTTCTCCGTTCTCTGTACCAATAAAGCAAGAGTCAAGCAAGCACTCATGTTCAGGCGCCTCTTTTAAAGGGAACCCCACGGTCAACCCATTTCCATTCATGGATGGCTCATACTTTTCCTTTATGGATGATAAAGACTATTATTCTCTATCAGGAATCTTAGGACCACCTGTGCCCGGCTTTGATGGTAGCTGTGAGGGGAGCGCGTTCCCAGTGGGGATTAAGCAAGAACCAGATGATGGGAGCTATTACCCTGAAACCAGCATCCCATCATCTGCCATCGTTGGTGTGAATTCGGGTGGACAGTCCTTTCACTACCGGATTGGTGCTCAAGGTACAATATCTTTATCACGGTCACCTAGAGACCAATCTTTCCAACACTTGAGCTCCTTTCCACCCGTCAATACATTAGTGGAGTCATGGAAACCACACGGTGACCTGTCATCTAGGAGAAGTGATGGGTACCCGGTCCTAGAGTACATTCCAGAAAACGTGTCAAGGTAAGGTGATTTGTTTTGTAATCCTTTCTCTACTATCCCCTCTCTTACTAACCCCCACCACCACCAGGAAAATCATGGCTTTGTAAATTGTACAGCCTGTCTTTATTTTTGCGATGGAGAAATTGAGACACATTCCAAGATATCTCTGTTTTATTTTTGTTTAAGGATGGTCATTTTGCGCTCTTCCTTGGATTACCAATATAGCACTATTTTTTGAAGTAGAGGAAAAAATATTCTTAAGACTTCTTAGAAGATGTTATGTTGACTTTGAAAACACACACACACACACACACAGAGGTATCTCTCTGTTGTCTTTTTTAGGTGTTTGGAAAATGTTTCTTTTCTACTAGCAGTTCCTATGTTTATGTTAGCAGGCTGGTATTCATTCTTCCCTTTTCTGTTTGCTGGTTCACTAAGACTGTATTAAATTACTTCCTCATGGTCTCAGTCTCCTTTTTATATTAAAATTCTCTACTAATTACTTCAATAGTTGTGAGAAATAAAACAGAACCACAAATCTGTTACCTACAAGCTTTCTTGTCTCTCACTGTTTTACAGGAAAGCCTCATTTTTGGGGGTCGGGTAAGGATAATTATATGAAAGTTGTGGTTTCCTGTTCAAATAAATTATTTCCTTAACTGTGAAGACCTTTACAGACTTAGCCATCTAAAAGCACTTAGTGGACAATCTTACCTTTTTTTATGTTGGAAATGAAATATGTCACCATAGGTTTGAATCGGCACATTCATAGCTTATGAGACAGGCAAGAAGACATACTCAGTTTACTGTAAAATGTGTCCTGGTTTTCCTTGATGCAGAGACTGTGTTGGATATGTTTAGAAAAACAAGGAAGAGGTTTTAGATGTGAGTGTAAAGGGTGGTTCTTATTTATGCAATGAGTACTTGCATTGGACTTTGCTTCAATTCTGGTTTTATTACATGAATGTGATAAGTGAGCCTTTTGTGGAATACATAAAGTATAACTTTTCTGACTACAGTTTATTCCTTTGGCATCTAATGATATGTGGATATTTCCCTCCATTTCCTCAGATCCTTATTTTGTGAAAAGTATGTCCATCTTATTAACAGAATATTGGTCATATCTATAGTCTCATATCTTTTACTGTTTTCTTTTTTAAGCACAAAGCAAAAAACTTTTGGTTTGAGGGTTCTTTTCCTTATCAGTAGCTCAAATCTGTCTCTTCTTGCTTTTATAGAAGCAAATGCTCCATAAAGAATCTGTTCTTAACAGTTCTTCGTAGCACAGAATGTCATATTCCACTGCTGGGCCTCAGTCCCTCCTGATTACCCAGGAGCCCATATCCTTAGGAATAGCATGGGTATCAGCGTTCAGCCTGTGTTCGTGTGTATTCAAAGTGTTTGCTTCCTCCTGTTAACACAGTAAAAGGGAATCCTATCTATTTGTGCATTTGCTGGTTTTGTGTCAATTAAGATTAAGCTTTCCACATTTCATTGTTAAATGTTTAGTGTTGCTTAATGTCCTCTAGGTTCATAAGTCGTTGCAACTTTCTCTGGTGAAGGGTGTCTAAGTCTATTTGTTTTGCTCATTTCAAGAAGACAGACTCAAGGATCAGTGGGTACATAGGCTGTTTTCTAGATTTCGGTATACACAATATAATAATTTTATCCATGTTTCATTACTGGTTTCTTTCTTTGTATCTTTTTAGACAAAAGGTGATTTTCCCAGCTTTTTTCACTTATGATGATAATATCCTATTTCAAGGAATGTTGGGTAAATTAAAGAATTGATGATTGTGATGAATCAAGGCCTTGTATATTGCCTCTAGGTCTTAATAACATCCCTCCTCTCTGTAAAACCTATTTTAAAAATTTTAGAGTATGATTGGGGGTTTCCAAGACCTTTCCAAGGAGGTTCATGAAATCATACATCATGAGTGGAAGATGGACCACTGGGTATTCATGTAGCAATTTGTGAGTAGCTTGGGCTTGGCTCAGTTTCCAACCTGAAACTATTCACCATTGCCATGACAGTACTCAGTGTCCGGCTTTCTCTGGAATCCCAAAGAATCACCCCACAAGGATCCCAACAGAGCAATAAAGCATTCTTCCTGCTTCTAGGAAATCCATGTGAAGCTATACTTTGTTTTTTCATGTGTATGAAACAAACAACTAGTCTATATTGAATGCTGGAGGTGATATGAAAATCTAGCTCTCATATTAAAGGTAGACAATAGACTTGCCAGGGGAAAAATGGCCAACTTCTTCACTAAAGTATTTCATTTGGAGAAATAAAGTTATTTTTCACAAACTCATGTTTATATTAGTATGTGATAGTTTTCCATGAGTTAAATAGCAATTTCTGCTTATAATTTAGTTTTGTTACAATTCACATAAACAAAGGTTTTTTTGTTTGTTTTTAAATTATCTTTTGGATCTTTGTTACTTTTTTGTTTTGAGAGCTGTATGCTAGCTGACCTAGCCTTAGACCCACTGACTTCAGCCTCCCAGATGCTGAGGAAACAGACTGAGAGCACCAGGCTTTCCTGCTCCCCTGCTACTTGTTAAGAACAAGAACAGAGGTGCTTCTAGCATAGCAGCTGATCATTGCTGGTCTGCACCACTGTTTTCCACAAGTTTTGAACCTTGAAAGGTGACTTAACTTGTATTAGCCTACTGAGTACTGCCTGGAAAGAGTATCCTATTCAAATAAGAAAAATGACCTGGATTCTCTCTTTAGGCTGACAGAAAAGAGCACTGGCCATGGCGTGTGTGTTGTCTTCGTTGTGTGGGCATTCTGTGGGAGCAGTGACGAAAGTCATTTCTTGTTAATCATTTCCAGTCAAGGGGCTGAGTTCCAAGTTGTAAAGTAAATTATGACAAAGCGAAATGTAAAGCCTTAGGGTGGACACTGGACCTGGTGTGTCATGTGGGTTAGAGTTTCCTGTCAGCCTCAGTGCAAACAAAACTGTGACCTCGGGGGAGTCCTTATCTCTCCAGGCCTCAGTTTCTTTGTTTTAAAGTGAGGGAGTAAAACTTGATTTTCTGTGAAATCTGCCCAGTAAAGTGACAGGGACTCCCTTTGGAGAATCAAGAGAGTTTCTCTTACTACAATGTTGATCACACACATCTCTCTAAATACATCCTTATCTGGTGAAAAAGAATCTTTGCCATGTCAAAGTGAGCATAGGTGGGGGTGACCTCTCATTGAAAAGTTGAGGCATTTTTTGATCCTGTTTTTGAATCCAATATTTCCTTTTATAAAATTTGACACCTGCTATGAATCCCTTGTTCTTTTTATTTGCATTATTTCTGGCTCACACAAGTCATTCTGTTGACACAACACTGGCTGTTTATGGCGATAACCATAGTCACTTTGATAGTCTCATAATGCAGTGCTAACATTGACTTAGACTTTTGAATATAAAGTCCACTGTTTCAAAGGGCATAGACTTGTAGGTTCCAATACAAGCAATTAAGTACTTACAATACTTTGTAGTTTTCTTCATAACAGAAGAGAAAAACTCAGTACATCTCAGGTTATTGCTTTTATTTGTCAATCATCCTTCACTTGTTTTTTTTTTATTTAAATTCAGTTTTTCTGATGACACAAAAGCTTCAGAATTCAACAAGTTTGTGCCAAGATTTTCCCCCATCAGTAAACTTTCCAGGTAACCTGCAGAGATGTAAGAAACTTCTCATTCTGCGAACTAGAGAAACACAGTGAACTTGGTGGAGATATGCTATGTGTATGAACATCGGTGGCAACTACAGTAAACACATCCAGCCTTGCCTGGGACCTGGGCAGTGAAAACATGCAGCATGCTTTCCTTTGTCACATGGTGTTTTGACTTTGAGCATGGCTAATATATCTACAGTTTCTCTAGGCGAGTCTTTTAAACGCTGTTATTGAGATGACTTTCAGATGAGACTTGCTTCTCCTGAAAGTTCAGTCACTTTTGTTTATGGATATTGTTTCTAGAGAAATTGTTGATCATTTTACTGGGAAAACAAACCAACTTAAAACAAAATAAGTGTCTGTCATGTACAAAGCACTGTGACAATGTGTTTCTGTTAAGTCTCGCTTCTCATGTCACAAACGTCTCAGATTAAATTCCAGCATGTCCACCTTTTCTCACTTAAAAATGCTTTAAGTGTGTCATACTTAAATATGAATATTAAACTAAAATCCATAATTAGTTAGGTTAATTAAACAATTTTATCTTAAGGTAGTTTTCAACCTTGTGATCTTCTGGAGCCAGGGCCTGGAGATTTGTCACTTCTAGATTTGATGCCTTTTGCTGTATTGAAATTCTGGGTGTGCCCAACCTCTCCTGACCTTGCATGACAAAGTAAGGACTAGGCTTCCTTCAGTGTTTTGATGGCCATTAGAGTTTGCCTCCCAGATAATAAGCTTCCTGGCTTTCAGATGTTGCTCTTCATTTCCTATTGCTCATCTGGTAATAAAAGTTCAATCTTTTTACTAAATAGTTTATCCTCTTTCTTTTATTTTCTAAGCTCATGTATAGAAAAGGCAAGGCTTCTTGATTATGCGTAAATATACATATTAACTTAAATGAGCTTATCCTAAACTTATTAAAGAAAACCAAGGAAAATTTTGAAAAGGACAGTACCCTCAGTGGACAGTGTTTTCAAGGGACACATCGCTATTCTAAACCTGAGTGCTTCTGGTTTTAAGTTAGTGAGATGTGAGTGTCACGTTAGGTTTAAGAATTTTATTTTGTTCTTTGTGAAGTTAACATGCAATTCCAAATAGACATTTGTTACTTAAGTGATGTTCTAGAAACCACCAGATTTAGCATTGTTCATGGTATGGCCAAAGCCCAGATTTCCATGTTGACAGGGGTAGGTGTCATGTACTCAGTTGGAGAGAGAAGACTATCTACAGGGATATTGGCTCAGTAGACAATGACTGGAACTATGAAAACGTTAATGCTTCAGTAACGACGCTCAGATAGCCACGATCTGAATTTGTGACACTGGCCATGACTTAACTGCTGAGAAGGATCACAGTGCTGAGTGGCTTCACCTCATGTCTTAGTTGTTATTGAGAGAAATCTCTACAAAATTGCAGTGTGAGATAGAGTGAGAGAGAGTTGTAAGGGGCAGGGTTGACTGGGTATTCCAGCTGAAGAAGATGATGTGGGCTAACCCTGGAAAATGGAGAGTTGAGGGAGACCATCAGAGTAAGTATTTTCACTTAGTCTTAGAAAATTTGTAAGAGGTGGATACTGACTGGTGTGGGGAATTCTGGAGCTGAGCAGATCAAGCTGTGCTGCTGGGGAGGATGAGTGGGTGGGTAGGGAGAAGAAGCCAGACACAGGTTATTTGGAACCAGAATGGAGTCAAACTTGAGAGCCAGACTAAGTCATTGCTGCCCAATGTGGTAGATAAGGAAAAGTCTTCTAAATGCTGGGGTGGGAACAGGGAAGTAGGGTGTGCTACACTGAATGTGGGGTGACCTTAGCTGGACAGGAACATGGAAGGCTTTAAAGAAGTAATCATAGCCCTGTGGAAGACTGAGGAATTGCCTCTCTGGAGAAAGATGTTCACCATAATGGAAAGAAGAATGCAGGTTTGAAATATTACAGAATTTGTGTGTGTGTGTGGTGGGTGTGTGTGTGTGTGTGTGTGTGTGTGTGTGTGTGTGCATGTGCGTGCACGTGCATGTGCTGTGTAAAAAACATTTTCTGGAGAGTTGCAACACATGTCTACTCACCCCAGATAGGGAACCCACGACAGACCAGATATCACCAAAGTCCAACTTTTTGAACCATGAATTTTATTCAGCTAACTTTCAGGAGCAGAAACGACTCAAAAATAGATTCAGCACCAAAGCCCACTCCAGGATGGGTGAGACAGCTCATGAAGCTGGAAACCTGGCCCATACGGCACAGCCTGAGGGTAGTAGCTCAACTGTTTGAAGGGGGTCCTTGAAAGTGCTGTGATTAGTTTAACCCTCTTCCATGCAGCTTAGCTGGTCTTTTCCTCTAGGCAGCAGGTCTGGTCTCAGGTCTTCTTTGCAGCTAAACTTCACTTCACCTGATGGGGACTCTGCTTTTTTGCTTACTCTGACAGGGTGGGGCCTACTAAGTATGGTCGGTTTCAGAGACTTCTGATGCTATTTTGAGTTGATAACCTTCCTGCTTAAAGCAGATTCTCTGTAGCGTGGACTGTTTCTAATGCTGAGGGCAATGTTATACAACAGCATGTCTGTGTACATGCATGTATTCACCAGAGGTCAACCAAGAATGCCATTCCTCAGGCACCATCCGCCTTGTGTTTGGAGACACTCTCTTAGTGCACAAAGATTCACACATTACAGTAGATTTCCAGGGCACATCCTAAGATTACAAGTCAGTCCCACCATGCCAAGCTTTTTTTTTACATGTGTTCTTTGGATCAAATTCAATTCCTAATGCTTGCATCACTGTAAGCCCTTCGAGGTACTGGCCAGGTCCTGTCTCCAGACTGCTCTAAAGGCTTTAATGGCTGTTTCCAGCCCCTTCAGAGGCAGGCAGCCAAGCTCTGCCCTCCAGAGGTTAAAAAAAAAAAAGCTCAAGACCTGGCAACAGAATTCTACCAAACCCTTATATCGAAATCCCACCAATCCCTGGGCTTGCCCCAAGATCAGACCATCCCAGAAAGCTCTCTCCCTCTCACAAGAAACTGTAAGAGCTGAGGTAACCACCCACCCTCTTGTGTCTTTCCCAATAAATCTCTGGGTAAGCTTTGCTGTGTGGTGTGACTTTAGGGTATTACTTGGCTGCTACTACCAGGATACCTTCCTCTTCAGAGCTACACTTAACGTGTACAACACATATTTTACCTTCCATGCTCCAAAATTAAATTTTGTATAAAAAATATTTCAGAATTATAAAAATGTGCAAAAGAAGTCTGTCAAAAAGAACACCTGAAAATAAGAGCGGCCTCTGTACAACTGCACTACTACCATCTAAACCAAGGAATGGTTTCTGATAAATTGCCAACATCTACCAGCAGACCTCATTAGGGTTTTATCAGTTTTCCTGATGATGACTCTTTCAGGAAAGTGACCCAGTTCAGAACTTAATGCTAAGCCATCTGGTCATATCTCTCCTTCTCTTTTGGTCTGGGATAGTTCCCCAGTTGTTTCTAGGTTATATGACCTTTTTAAAAATTTTACTTATTAATTTTGTAGGTATGAGATTTTATTCATGTCTGCTGAGTATTAGAGTAAACAATATCTATATACAGAACATTTATCACTTTTTTTTAATAACACAACACCTAAATTTCTTCTCCCTATCTTTCTGGTATGTACAGTACACAGTCAATATGGATAGCCAGGCACCCTACGTCAATAGTGCAACAGCACCCAGGAACAACTTCTCAGATTTAGATCTTCAAGGCAGAACCTGTTGACCGGTGTCTTTCCCACCCCTCTCCTTTACCTATATTCTCCAGCCTCTGGGAGCCAATAGTCATCTCTTCTCAACTTCTATGCCAACAGCACTTAGATTCTACATAGGAGTGAACTCATTTGATAGTGGCTTCTCAGAACCTGGCTTATTTCACTCATCAGAATGATCTCCAGCTCCATCTATATTGTTCCAATGACTGACAGTACGCATGCTTCTTGTACTAGAAGCCTTTGCATTGTGTATACATACTATATTAATTATCCACCTGTCTATTGAGTTGATGAACACTTTTTTTGCCATTTTTTACGCTCCTTCTTTTTATTGTCTGCCACGAACAGTGCTTGAATGAACATAGAAGTGCATACTTTAACATACTGGGTTTGTTTTCTCTTTGTATATCCAGGATTGGGGTTGCTGGATCCTATGCCAGCAGCTTTTTGTGTTTGTCTGTTTTGGGGTTTTGCTTGGTTTGGATTTTTTTGTTGTTGATGTTTTGTTTTTGTTTTGTTTTATTTTCTTTTGTTTTTAAGAAAACCCAATAGTCCTTTCTGTAATGGCAGTAAAATTCAAGAGTACAATTTCATACATCCTTGCCCATAGATAGTTATTCTTACATGGTGATTTAAATGTGTATTTTTCTAGAGTTGTTTAATATTTTTTTTGCATACCTCTTGGCTATTTAATCTCATCCTTTAAGAAATGTTTTTCTTGGATCTATTGGTTAGTTTTTTCGTTTATTTTTTTAGATTATAATCATACGATTTTTGCCATTTTTTAAAAGTTTAGATTTTCTTATGTGGTCTGGATATTAAACTTTTCAGAAACATAGTCAGGAAACTTTGCTTCACATTCTATAGGGTTTTTCTCTTCCCTTTCATGAAATTTTCTTTGCCAAGTGGAAGCATTTTAAGCCTATTTGTCTAGGGTTTGCTTTAGTAGAATATTTTCTACACAGAATCCCTGCCTGTCCCCGTGGCTGCGAGTGTTTTCCTTAGTAATTTCATTGTGGTTAGTTAGATTCCAGGGATGCAGAAGTAATCCTGCACCCTTGGTACTGTGTGTGTAAAGAGCCTGTGGTTCTGACTCACCTGGCTACTGTACACTTAGGACTTTCAACTTTAAGTTCTACCTTCCCGGCTTTCCCTGGTAAAGTAATGCCTCTTCTTTTATAACTAGGTCTTCTATTTAAAAGAAAAAAAGTCTTTCGAAGGCATCAAAACATTCCATTCTTCCTCCAACCCTGCTTACTCATTGTTTTTTTAAAAAAATATTTACATGGCATCATTGCTTCTTAATTTATACCATAGATTCTAGCCTGTTTGATAGTTCAGACTGGTCCTACTAAAAACAGAGGAGACCATTACAGCCAGTCTCTATGTCCCTTTGCCATGATGCTGTCATTCTTTGAGCACTTTGTTGTCTTACTTTCAGTCCATCTTGAACTTTCTTGTCCTAGTCTTGGAATTAACTCTCTCATTGAGGAGTACCCTACTCCTGAAGATGTTCTTTTTCTGATTGTAGCTCTACTCCACATTCTGGAACACATACACACACACACACACACACACACACACACACAGAGAGAGAGAGACATGGACACGGACACTGACACCTGGCCACTGTCTCCCTTGCTGAAATATCATTACCTTGATGATGCCTCATATGAGACACTGGACTGTATAAACACAGATGCACATCTGTTTCTGCTTGGACTCTCCATTCGTATTGGGTATCAAAGCTCCATTCTGGAACACCATAGGTAGTCATCACTTCCCTCCTCTAGAAATATTCCTGTTTTCCTGTCAACTTGAAGAACAAATTGTTAAAGAAAAAGAAGAATATGGTGTCTAAACAGTGAGTGTGTCATGAATAATCATGCACAATGAAGAGAAACGGAAAAGTCCAGAGGCTGGAGAGATAGTCTGGTGGCTAAGAGCACTTGCTGCCCTGCCAGGATACCTGAGTTCGGTTTCCAGACCATACATTTCTTGGCTCACAACCACTTGTAATTTCACCTTGAAAATATTTAATACTCTCTTCTGGCCACCGTGGGCACCCAGCTATATGATATTTATTTCTACATTTCTACATACATACATATAAAAGAAAGAAAGAAATGGTAAATCTAGAAAGCTTAGAGGAGTGACAGTACCTGGGTATGGTGATTTGAATAAGAATGGCCCCATAGGCTCAGAGATTGAGTGCTTTGTTACCAGGGAGTGGAACTATTAGAAAGTATGGTTTTGTTAGAGAAAAGGAGTCACTGGGGGTGGGCTTTATGGCTTCAAATGCTTAAGTCAGACCCAGTGGCTCTCTCTCACTTCCTGCTCTCAGAGGATCCAGAGTCCAACTCTCAGCTACCCCTCTAGCATCATATCTGCCTGCCTGCCACCGTGTTTCTAGCTGTGCTGATAATAGACTAAGCCTCTAAAACTGTAAGCAAGCTCCAATTAAATGGTGTCTCTTCACTGCAATAGAACATTGACTAAGATACTTGGCTACTTCAGTTTTAAATATTAGCATTTCTTCTGATTGTGGATGGCTTGAATGGGTGTTGAACAAGCTTTTTATAGAAGACCTCTTTATAGAACTATCTATTGTGAAGGTCATGATGGATGCATTTGCCTAGGAACTTGAAATGGACCCCTATATGAGCACTATATCATAATAAAGGAGACAAAAATTATTTAGAATAACACAGAATTGATACATGAATGCCAAAGCTAAGAATTATTGTTAACCTTAGAAAAAAAGAAGTAGAAGAGCTTTTAAGATTATAAATCCAACCCATCATGGCTATAGATACCAACGTTTATGCTCAGAGAAATTACATGTGTTTCCCATGACCATACATGGTAGTTAGTTACAAGCTGTGGTAGAATCCTGTCCTCTGTCTCTCTGTTCCCTTGTTCTTTTCTATTGGGAGGAGATAGTGGCACCATAGTCTAGCATTTGGGTCTACAGGTTCACAAATACAAGCTGAGGACAGGAGTGCTGGGAGTTTTGAGGAGGACCCCCTATTAGTGGTGGAGTTGTTCATGATCAAAGGATAAGCAATATAGAGGAGAAATATGAGATACTAATATCCCCCAACGACATCTGCTTGGGTGACAAAGGAGAAAGAAATGGGGGGGGAGGGGATAATAATACAAAGAAAGGGTCGGAACAGAGTTAGGGTGTGGTTCTGCAAGGACAACTGCAAAAAAGCGATAGGGTAGGGTTGTCTGGGATTAAAAAGGTGGGAGGAGAGCAGACTGGAGAGCAGATGGCAAGGGCGGTGTCTGTCAGGGAAGGTGAGGCCAGGAAGGAGCCTGCAGTGGGCCTCAGTCATCAAATGCTTGACTTGCAGATGGAACCCATATGCTTTGGCAGTTGCTGGAAGTTGGTATTACCCATTTTACAAATACAGAAACGACAGGATACATGATTAGCCTGCTGCCACTCAACTAAAGTAAATGGGCAACACTGATGAATGAAAGAGAAGAAATAGGTTCCCTAGTGGAGGTTTTAAAGATACAAATCAGTTTGTATGTCTGAGACAAAGCCCTCTGCTGGCTTCTCATTAAAAGGACAATAAAGCACAAAAATTGAGGGTCTTAGTTCTCAGTCCCAAACTGTTGGCTTTATCTGTTTCTTCCTTGTGTCTTGCCTGCCCGGAACTCTCTGTGACTCCAAGGCTCTAAATTCCATCCATTATTTACTTGGATGTCTACTAAAATACCTCTGCATTCAGAGTTTTGTTTCTCTCTGGTCACTAAGGATCAGTGCAGATGTCAACACACAGTGTCCCTCTCCCAGCCATTTTATTCAAAGTGGAGACCCAGTGTCCTCCAGGTACACACCATGGGAGAAGACTGATTATATTATGCCTTACTAGGACTGTGCCTAGAATGTAAGCCTGGGGAGCACCAGAACCCAGACTAGTCATGTCCAGAGCACTTGCTCAGACAAGTGAGAGAATGAGCTTCCTAGCAGATGGACCTGGGGTGGGCATGTGCGCAGAATCACTAGGTAAATATCAGTGATGATTATATAGTTGTGAAATTATTGTCAAATGACATGGAAAATTCTGTAGAGTTTATCTAAAAATAATTGTAGCATCTATCAGCACATTTTAGAGATGTTCACAAAATAATAGAGAATGTGGTTTTATTTTTCCCATTTCATACAGAAGAGTAGTTGGTAATGATGTTTTCTGAGCTAATTGGTAACATATGCCCTTGGACTTTATTTTGAGGTTACTTAAAAAAATATATCAAACAGAAAAATTACTCCTTGGATATGACATTCTGTATGTTTTTTTGGGGGGAGTCACAGTTATTTACCAATACCTAATCAAGATGCATAACACTTGCCTAACCCACCCAAGTCCCCTCCTATGGCCCCTTTTTGTTAACCCCTTCCCTCAATCCCAAGCCTTAATGACCCTAACTCCTTGGGTTTCTTCTTCTTCTTCTTCTTCTTCTTCTTCTTCTTCTTCTTCTTCTTCTTCTTCTTCTTCTTCTCCTTCTCCTTCTCCTTCTCCTTCTCCTTCTCCTTCTCCTTCTCCTTCTCCTTCTCCTTCTCCTCCTCCTCCTCCTCCTCCTCCTCCTCCTCCTCCTCCTCCTCCCCCCCCTCCTCCTCCTCTTCTTCCTCCTCCTTCTTCTTCTTTTTCTTCCTTTAATTTCTTATATGAATACACTGTATTTGCAGCATTTCCAGTCCTTCCTCTCCCTTTCCAACTTCTCCTACCTTCCTTTAACTCATAATCTCTTTGATAATTATTACCATTAAACACATAAGTGCACGTGCACACACACACACACACACATATAGACACATACATACACACACTCGTCCAGGCACACGTGCATATGCACATGCACTCATGTTCTCGAGCACACACACATTCACACAGACACGCACGTGCGTGCACACACATGTGCTTATACTATATACCAAGTTTGTTTAGTGTTGTCCTGTGTGCCTGAGTTTAGGGTTGACCACTTGGGATTGGATTTCTTATCATGGATTTCATTCTTCTTGCAACCACTATGGGTAGAACCTTGTAACATTTTCCCTGATTTGTGTTGACATAGCGACAGATGTGGCCATTGTGCAGACCTTGTTCTCACAACCATATTGCTGAGATTTCATGGATGCAGTGATCCTGTCATGTCTCAATGATACTCTCTCACAGTGGGCATCCTGGTCTTGTCTCTTACGGTCTTTATGCCCCTTCTTCTGCAATGTTCTCTGAGCCTTAGGTATAGAGTTTGTATTGTAGAGGTGCCAACTAGGACTGAGCACCCCGTGGTTACTTATTCTCTGTGTTTCAATCAGTTGTGAATCTCTATAGCAGCCTTTGTCTGCTGCAGATGTAAGCTTCCTTAGTAAGTGGTGAGAACTACATTTACCTGTGTGTGTGTGTGTGTGTGTGTGTGTGTGTGTGTATGTCTGTGTATGAGAGAGACAGAGAGACAGAGACAGAGAGACAGAGAGAGAGAGAGAGAGAGAGAGAGAGAGAGAGAGAGAGAGAGAACTATTTAGTATCCAGTTAGGAGCTATATTTATTTAGGAAAATGACAGTAATAAGTTATTCTCTAGGGTCTATGACCTTTCCAGCCCTGTCTTCTTAGACAGGTCTACAGTACCAGACATGAATCCCCTCCTACTGCATGGGCCTCAAGTCCAGTCATATAGCTGATATCTACCCTGTGGTATCTGTATCACTATTTTATCACTGGGGTTATAGTCTCCTAGATTAGCAGATAAATGGTATAGTAGCTCAAGTAGCCTCTTGGGTTTGGCTGGATTCACTTATAATGTGCTTGAAATCCAAGCTTGCTATTGTATACATCAGTATTCACTTTCTTTTCACTGCTGACTAATATTCCATTTATGGCTGAACCACATTCTGTTTATCTATTTAGCTGTCTCTGAGAATTTCAATTGTTGCTGGTTTAATCTGCTACACATAAAAGGTGGTTTAAATGTTGTTATGCAAGTCTTTATGTAGATGTATGTTTTTGTTTTCTTTAGTAACCTAAAGCAGATTGGTTAGACTAGATGCAACTTTAATTTCTATAAATGATAAAATTGTTTTCAAGGGGTTTTAACATTTTATATTCCAACCAGCAGTGCATAAAGCTTTTAGTCTACTACATCCTTGCCAACACTTGGGAAGATGAGAGTTTTGACTCTTGACATTATAATAACTGTATGTCTTATTGTATGTCTTAATTGATGTCTATTGTAGTCTACACTGACATTTCCTGACATATAAATGATACTGCATATCTGGTTGTGTTTTATCATGCATGTGCCTGGCTAGCAAGCCTGTTCACTCTTGGACCCATTTTTATTAGGTTGCTTTCTTTTTTTCTCATTGTCTTTTTTTCTTGAGTTTTGTTATCAGTGTGTTGTGAACTGTTTTATCGAATTTTAATTCTGAGTATGCTTGGGTAGTTTACATGTACCCTAGCACACAAGAAGAGGACAAGGAATGACCTGCAGGAATCTGTTCTCTCCTTCATTCATGTGGGTCATAGGGACTGACAACTAGGGAAGTGACAACTCAGGTTATCTGTTCGGTAGATAGCTATCCTTTCCTGTTGAGCCACATTGTCTGTCTAATCCATGTATTTTAATGTAAGAGTTTTGATAGAAGAACTAGACTAAGAAAAATAGCTATTTTTAAAATTCTGTATTGTCAATGAATACCACATGTATACCCCTACACACACACACACACACACACACACACACACACACAAAGCGTGTCCACACACCAAATGGAAAATTCTGCATTGTCAGTGGGTAAGTCAAACAATAGGCTATCTTCAAATGATTTAGTACCAAACAGTGTGTTCTTAATGTGAATGAACCAAATGCATCCTACCATCCCCGTCTAGTTGGAGAAGAAGACTCTAATGAGTGTGCATAGCCTTTTCCTGTTCCCTAATTATGTGTTTGGTTGTGTGCCACTGATAAGAAGTGTTACCAAAGATTGGGAAAAGGAAGAGTTCTGTGTGGGCTGCAAAGTCAAGGAAGCTTTCTTTATATGGGAGGTGAGATCCAGTTGACATTTGAAGATTGGTATTTGGCGGTGAGTGGGGAGAGTATTCAAGGATAAGTAATAGCACAGTCTGACTGAGCAGATAGCACAGACGGAGCCTGCTTGGAGGGGATTAATGGTATTTGAAGAACTTAGATTATAGAAATCTGTGACTGCTGGAATGAAGTACTGGGCCTTATTAGAATTTGAAAACGAGATGTCCCCCATAAATTCATGTGTTGAGGACTTTGGACCCACTATTGGCACTACATAGAGGAGTTCTGGAGACTTTGGGAGGTGGAACAAGCTAAAAGATGTAGGTCACTGGAGGCATGTTCTTAAGGGTGTCGCCTGTCCTTGACCCCCTTTTATTTCTTTGTCTCTACTTTGACTTCCATCACCTCACCTGCTCTTCTTCACCAAGCTCTTTCTAGTACAATGGCTGAAATTCTAAGAACCATGAGCACAACAAATTGTTCCTCTATTTTAAACTGGTTTCCTTGAGAGTCACACAAGACTGGCTGACACATTTTTAATATAACACAAATCTCCATGTTTTATGGACATAAGATGGCATGAAAGGGTAGAAAGTTTAATCTGGCAAGGGAACTAGGGACTACCTATGGTGATAGAACACAATGGAGAGGTGGCTTTGTGGGTGATTCAGGTTGAGGATGAGCTCCAGTGGCCAGGTTGTGGATAAGGAACAGAAGCTTACTGGTAGTTTAGAGAAATAGAGGGTTGAGTGTCCTTTTACCTGTCCTCTAACCTGTTTCTACTGCACCATTAAACCATGTTGATTAATGTCAACATAAAAATAGTTTTCCATGGATAATTGGAAAGAGAAACAATGCAAAAACAGGAACAATAGCAACTTGCAAGCAAAAGTGTGGAGTTAATATAAAACAGACTGTCTTAGTCAGTGTTCTGTTGCTGTGAAGAGACACCATGGCCAAAGCAACTCTTATAAAAGAATGCATTTAATTGAGGGCTTACTTACAATTTCAGAGGATTGGTCCGTTATTATGTTCGCAGGGAGCACTATAGCACACACAGCACTGGAGCAGGCTGAGAGCTACATCCGGATTCATAGGCAGACAGTGAACCTGGTGTGTCTTCTGAAACCTCAAAACCCGCCCCTAGTGGCATGCTTCCTCCAATAAGATCATACCACCCAGTCCTTCTAATCTTTTCAAACAGTTCCAGTCCCTGGTGTCTACATGTTCAAATATATAAGCCTTTGGGGGCCATTCTTATTCAAAAAACCAGACTAGCTAAATAACTTCTCTTGTTTGAATGAAGGTAAAAATTCAGTGTCAGCACTCAAATAAAATACTTTGCATTTGTCCACCAGAAAAATAATACTGGAAAATTGAAACATGAATAATGAACTACTGGTTAGATGAAACCAGATACAAATGAATTAGAACTGGAGACATATGAGATTCTGATAAGCATACCAAGATATCAGAGGAAATAGCTATCATGTCCTTAGACACTGACATTTGGTTGGATTAAGATCCTCTTTCCAAAAGTGGAAATGTGATTATTTTCTTCCATCATGTGGTAAAATTTGAATTAACTTAAAAAAATGGGGGTGGAGTAGGGCTTTTACTCAGTAGGTCTTTCCTGACACCCACAAAGCTCTGGGTTCAATCACTGTCATTGCACAAACCAAGTATGGTAGCTCATGCCTATAACCCCAGCATTCAGAAAGTGGAGGCAGGGGTTAAAGACATGATGCTTTCTTTGTAGCCAGTTCAATGGCAGCGTGGGCTACATGAAACCCCATTGTTGTGGTGGTTGTTGTTGACAGTGGTGGTGGTGGTGGTGTACACAATAGGAAGGTAGAGAGATGGTCGGAGGCAGGCATTCTCCATTTCATGCTACCTACATCTTCACAGTTCATCTGAACGGAGCTTACATTCAATGGTATTCATTCCCCAAAACGTTGACGTATGATGGAAGAATTTACTAGTCATAGTGTACAAAGATTTTTTTCTCTATTCCTTTGTCATTTTCAGGTCTAATGGAGGTGATTGTATATGAGTTGTCCCTTAAGACTTTAGGATAGATTTGGAGTTTTCTATATGTGGAAGAAATATGATAATTTGACTGACATATACCCTGTATTTTGGAATTGGTTGCTATGATTTGGGTGAAAATAACACTTTTCCCCATCTTAAGTACTGTGTTTTTAGGGGAACTAAGATTGATAGATGCCTGGGGTAGTGGATGGAGGAGTTAGAAACCCAGCAATCATTCATCATGACACATAATGCCACCAACTTCTGTAGGATTTCTGCAGCCCTTAGATCCATGGGTGGTGCTTCAATGCCCATTGCAGGGACGCACTACTTTGGAGCTAATGTGCATTTCAAAGGCTAAGGATTTTCATTAGAGCATTAATTGCCTGAATTGTGCATTTTTCTGAAGGTTAGATTTATTGCCAGTACCTAAGCTTGGTAGAAATGGAAAAAAAAAGAAAAAGAAAAGAAAAGAGGTAATTCTTGCCAATTTCACTCCAGTGGGAATAAGCAGATTCTAATATTCTGAAGGTTTTAAGGAATGTAGACCTGAAACAAGATACAGACGCTATTGAGGCAAATGGAAAGAGCTGCCTGTCCTTTGGTGCAGTCCATTGTGATAGAGCTGGTCCTGGACATGCAAATCCTGACTTATTCCAAGATGCCAAATTAAGCACAATGATAAAGGTTTTCTCATCTCCTATTCTTAGACAGTGTGTTGTGATTGCACAATGTTTCATTGCTTGTCTTATGAGGGTGCCCTTTTCTAGGGTTTACCCAAGAGGAGAAACAAAGACTATTTAAAGCCAGAAAACACAGATATTTTCAAAAGAAGAACCTATCACCACCTGTAAATAACTGTAGGAAACACCAACTCTATTTATTAAACAGATTATGGAAACTGTCATAAACAGACAAAAAGAGCTCTGGAGATTGGTGATGACAGTGGTTGTGCAGCAACCTAAAAAATAGGTCAGCATGTAGAAGAAGGCAAACTGATCCATACATCTCCTTGTACAAAGCCCAAGTCCAGGTGGATCAAGGACCTCCACATAAAACCAGATACACTGAAAGAAACAGAAGAGAAAATGGGGAAAAGCCTCAAACACATGGGCACAGGGGGAAAGTTCCTGAACAAAACACCAATGATTTATGCTCTAAGATCAAGAATTGACAAATGGGACCTCATAAAATTGCAAAGCTTCTGTAAGGCAAAGGACACTGTCACTAGGACAAAATGGCAGCCAACAGTTTGGGAAAAGATCTTTACCAATCCTACATCTGATAGAGGGATAATATCCAATATATACTAAGAACTCAAGAAATTAGAATCCAGACAACCAAATAATCCTATTAAAAATGGGGTACAGAGCTAAACAAAGAATTCTCAACTGAGGAAACATGAATGGCTGAGAAGCACCTAAAGAAATGTTCAACATCCTTAGTCATCAGGGAAATGCAAATCAAAACAACCCTGAGATTCCACCTCACACCAGTCAGAATGGCTAAGATAAAAAACTCAGGTGTTAGCAGATACTTGCAAGGATGTGGAGAAAGAGGAACACTCCTCCATTGTTGGTGGGATTGCAAGCTGGTACAACCACTATGGAAATCAGTCTGGGGGTTCCTCAGAAAAATTGGAGCTGAGGACCCAGCTATGCCACTCCTGGGCATATACCCAGAAGATGCTCTAACATATAACAAGAACATATGCTCCACTATGTTCATAGCAGCCCTATTTATAATAGCCAGAAGCTGGAAAGAACCCAGATGTCCTTTAACATAGGAATGGATACAGAAAATGTGGTATATTTACACAATGGCGTATTACTCAGCTATTAAAAACAATGAGTTCATGAAATTCTTAGGCAAATGGATGGAACTGGAAAATATCATCCTGAGTGAGGTAACTCAGCCACAAAATAACACACATGGTATACACTCACTGATAAGTGGATATTAGCCCAAAAGCTCACAGTACCCAAGATACAACTCATAGACCACATGAAGCTCATGAAGAAAGAAGACCAAAGTGTGTGTTTTTCATAGAAGGTGTAATGAAATACCCATGGGAGCAAATATGGAGACAAAGCATGGGACAAAAACTGAAAGAGGGGTCATCTGGAGACTGTTCCACCTGGGTATCCATCTCATGTGCAGTCACCAAAGGTAGATGCTGATGTGGATGCCAGGAAGTGCATGCTGACAGGAGCTTGATATAGCTGTCTCCTTAGAGGTCTGCCAGAGTCTGACATATTCAGAGGAGGATGCTCACAGCTAACCATTGAACTGATCAAGGAGTTCCCAATGGAGGAGTGAGAGAGAAGACTGAAGGAGCTGAAAGGGTTTGCGGCCCCATGGGGAGAGCAACAATACCAATCAACCAGAGCTCCCAGGGTCTAAACCACCAGCTTGGGAGCACATAGAGAGGGACCCATGGCTCCAGCTTTATATGTAGGGAAGGATGGCATTGTAGGGCATAGGTGGGAGAGGAGGTCCTTGGTCCAGTGAAGGCTGGATGCCCCAGTGTAGGGGAATTCGAGGGTGGGGAGGTGGGAGTCGGCAGGAGGGTGGGGGCACATCCTTATAGAAGCAGGAGGAGGGTAGATGGAATAGGAGGTTTCTGGGTTGGGGGGAAATGGAGAAAGGGGTAACACCTGAAATGTAAATAAAATATTCAATAAAAAAATGCAAAAAATAGCCAGAAGATAAATTCTATTCATGTAGAATTATAGTTAAATTATAGTTAAAAATAACATTAAAAGTCTGGCATGCATTGCATTGATAAAATTCAGCACACAACAAAAGACACCAAGGTGTGGTGAGGTCGTGGAAGAAGCAACTCATGTGGGACTCACCTGACCCCCAGTTTCTAGTAGATCCAATGCCATTTACAGGTTCTGTTCACTTTTGACAAACATTTATTAAGCACATGTGTCCATGGTGGTAGTCAAAGAGAAGAGGAGAGATTCCTTATTTCTTTAGGAGCACTTATTTAGGCACACTTGACTCTCTGGAACAAGGTAGACTGTGGTAGGTCTTATTCTAGAGGTATCAAGTAATAAAACCTGGGCACGGGCCACTTAGCAGTGAAATGCCAACTTCATTATTAATATAATACCGTGATCATAAGGTAATTTGCTGTGATTAGAACTCTTTAGTTGCAGGTAGCACAGGAATCCTCTTAAGTTAGAATGGAATATCAAGGCTTACAAAATGGAAAAAATTCAAGGATAAACCTTACAAAGACTAGATTCCAGGTATGAGAAGGTACAAGTATAGGTTTACCTATTTATCTTTACGTTAGCCTAGGGAATCTAGTCAGAAGCACTCTGACCTGAAATTTTTGTTACTTATGAGTTCTGGTACAAGGATCAGCTCCTTCCTTGACAGACTCTGATTGGGCTGGCTGAGCTACATGTCCAGCTTTGGAAAGAAGTAATGTGTGTGTGCATGCCCATGTGTGTCCGTGTATGTTTTCAGGTGCTGGCTGATTAACTGTGCCCAACTACATGGACTGCGAACACAGGAAGATGATTCTCTAAAGAGTCTAAGAAAACAGCAACAACCAAAAAATTAATCCTGATTAATTTGAAAAAAAATTGTCCCATTGTTATCCGTCATTCCTGAGGCATTGACCTCACAGACTTATGAAGCAGAAAGGTTTATATTGACTCATGGGCTAGAGGAATAAGGTAGTGCTAACACATCTGTTGGTGGCCTTCCTGCTTCCGAAGGCACACAAGAAAAGAGAAAGGTTGTGTGCATATATGAACACTCTTACCTTCTGGTTTCTCTCCCTCTTCCTATAAAACCATCAGGATTCAATCATGGGAACTCCACTTTGATGACCTTATTTAAACTTAGTCACCTCCTAAAGGTCCAAGAATGTTTCTCATAGCATAATATCTCATAGCAGTCAGTAAGTTCTAGTACATTCAAGGCAGAGAGATGGCTTAGTGGGTAAAGTACTCACCATGCAAACATGAGGACCTGTGAGTTCAGTCCCCATAGAAACTTGCATGGTGGGGCACACCTATAGCCCTAAACCACTGAGAAAGATACCCGGAGTCAACTTCTAGTCCAAATATTCACACACACACACACACACACACACACATGCACACACTCACACACAACACCAGCAGGGGGGTATGGGAAGTGCACCTGCATATACTTAAGCACACATATATCACACAGAGATACAATTACTTTTTAAATAGAAAGGTTAGCCTCGTTGCTTGCTTCTCTAAGCACCACCATCACTAAAGATTTGATTTAAAAATGCAGTTTCTAGGAATATTGTCATCTTGTATAGAAAAGAAAGTTAACGATCAGAAAGAGCCAAAGCCATTTTTTTAGAGGGAAAAAAGATTTGATAATCTTTCACAGAATACACTACTCATGAAAAAAACTTAGTATAGTAGTAACCAGAATGTCTTCTAAGAAAAGTATACTAGAGATCCGCCCTCAAGATGCATGCATACTTAGCAATTCTAAGAGGCTCATTAAACTGGCCTCATGAATACACATGGATGTAGACCATGTGAACACCTGCCTACCACCAAAAAATACATACACAGTGGAACTTTGCATATGGCTGTTGAAGATTCAAATACCACCCATCCACTAAACATTTCATTAAGCATTCTATGGGCTTCGGGTTAATATTGAGCCCCTTGATCCTTCTTCAAATATAACTATGTTACAAGAGGAGGACCGCAGTAGTCAACTACCAGTAGGACATTTAGAGTTGGGCATGCATTTAGAGATCTTTGCAACACAATGGTGCTATAACATGTATTTACATGTGTGTACATAGTGGCAATCTAGGCACCGAATAGACCAGAGATGTGTCTAGAAAAGAGGAGGTTCATGGGGCTTACAGATTTTGACAGATTAACAGAAAGCATTCTTTAGAAAAGATAAAATCAAGTGTCAGGCTAACTTTGGTAAACTGGAGAGCATATAAGAATAAATGTATGGGAGAATTGTTTGGGATAGAAAATCTAAGCCTGATATATTTTCACTTGTTTGTCACATGGCCCCGGGTGTACTGCGTAACCCAGAAATGAATTTTTGTATCTATGAGATAATGACAATGATGCTTTTCATCGTTGTGGCTCATGGGAAGTTGGTCTGTAGTGATGTCTGTAACGTGTTGGCATATGGGAAATGCTCACCACAGATCTTCCCAAGTTCGTGAGAGTTTAAGGAAGGAAGAAGGAAGGAAGGAAGAGATGAGAAGTGTGGCTAAATCATTATTCATGAGAGGGCATGACCTAAGAGAGTCCATCATGTGAAGGAGCAGCAGTGAAGTTTTGATAAACTCAACCACAAAACTAACATTATGTGGAAAGGAGATCCAGTTCTTTGTGAACTCATGGGGTAATTGAGAACTGTATTCTTTGAATTCAAAAACAGAAAGAATATTGAGAAGGTAGCTTAGAGAGTATTGAGAAGGTAGCTTAGATTAGAGGCTTCTCAACTGTTTTTTAATTGATTCAGATGAAGATTAATATTCACACATACCACATACTCTGCAACTGTGATTTATAAGCACTGCGTGGGCATGTATGTGTAGGCAGTGCAACAAACAGCTCCATCAGCTTTCTGGTTTTGTGACATTCACAAAAATCAATATTTGGCCTGGAAATAGGAACCAGTGTGAACCGCTTATGATGGACTATGGCTTAGGTAAGATGGGCTTGCACTGTGATGGATTGGGAAGGTTTTAATTAATCCCAGCCTCGGCTAGGATTTAAGAAAGCCATTAGACGACAAAGGACAGTGGTGTTAGTATACAGCAAGAATTTCAGGGGCCATTAAGAAACCTCAGTATAAGATTTATTAAGAAGTTATTTGACATAGGGCTCACAATGTTCACACCATCTTGTATGGTATTTTGACTGTACAGAGCTGTGTCTGGGTAGAAGAGAACCTGAGCTGACAGGTCAATGAAGATATCAGAGAGTCCCTCTGTCACATAGCTAAAAGCATTCAGTATGCAGTACTATTCTAATGTAAAAGCTAGGAAGCACATGACATCAAAATCTTTTTTTGACAACAGAAAAATAACAATAATGAAAAAGGAAATAGAGTTTTGGATTGTCTATAAAAACCCTGCTGAGGAATTATTGCCGCATAGGGCACTATAACCACAGTGGAGGGATGACCCATGGGAGCTTAACTGTGGGTTTGGAAAAGTCAGGAAGAGCTCAATTTTGAGGCATTTTTGATAGGGCTGTAACCAGAACAGAAGGGTCTTAGATTATATTATTTCCGAGGCTGAGAAATGTTATGGTAATAAGTCAGCCTATGTTGCTGTGTGGTATTAAAACTTCATGGACATGATATATCAAGCCACCATAAGTATTAAGTGTTTACAACTCTACTGTGCTGAAAACAAAATGCTAGCCTATCCATGGGTCATTTCCCATGACTCAAAGAGAACCTCAGTCCATAAACACACACACACACACACACACAGGAACACATGCATGTGTATGCACACACATATGTATATGTATGCCTGCTGAATGGGGCCATGAAGGAAGTGCACACATTCAAACTGAACCATTTGCGTCTATAAAAATTCAAAAACTCCGTGTGCCAGAGTGAAGACAAAAAAATGGGAACTGCTGGCTAGGTCAATGTCTTTACACCAGGAGTTACTATGAACGCATGAGAGCAAAGCTTCAAGAGATGGAAAGAGAAACAGGCAGAGACGGGAGCAGAGCACACAGAGAAGTCAGTGTGCACAGGATGATTCTGCACTGTCATGGCAGAAAACACAGAAACAGCAGTGGAAGCAACCATCTGAAGTCATCTTAAATCTATCAGCTTGTCAGGAAAGGCAATTGGTAGGTTATACATTGAGACCATCACTGTCGAATGTCCATTTGGACTATTTTGGCCACATGTGGCACCTCAGGGGTCATGTAGTAATCCCAGAGCATGGACCCTCCAGCCAGATGTCCTTGTTTGAACCTTGGTTTTGCAATTTACCTGCTCCATGTTCTTGGGTCTGTAACTTAAACTTCCTGTGCCTTGGTCTTCTCATCTGTCAAATGGAGACAGTGATATACAATCCTAGACAAGTGTTGTAGGGGAAAACGAATGTGAGGTGCTCAGGAGGTATGTAACAAGCCCCATAGAGTTGTGCACATTTATCGTTGCCTTCCTGTATCTAGAAGATCTTGCTCCTAGGACTGGTTCCTAATCATCCCATGCAAGGACAAACACATGTCATTTAAGCAACATTTTCACTCCACAATTTGGGATTTAACCAAATCTTAGTAAATTAACCTTTTTTCAATGTTTTTGAGACAAAGTATCACTGTATAGCTCAGGCTAATGTAGAATTCACTATATACCCCAGGATGGCCTCCAATTTGCAATTCCCTTGCCACAACCTCCCAAGTGTCGAGGTCACAAGTTTATACCACTAGGCCTTACTAAAATATTCTTTCCCTTGGTCCTGATACCTCTCTTGGAATAAACACAGCCATCTCTAGGAAAGAAAATGTACAGACAATCATTAAAAGTTCTACACAGAGTTTGCATGTTCTTGTGTGTGTGCATACTTTATCCCAAGTTGGAACAAGGGTTGGTATTTCTTTTCCTAATGGGAGGAAATACCTCAAATACATGGTACTTATCTTTGAGTAATAGAGTTGGCACCTTCCTGATTTTTCTTTCTCCTATTTAACAAAACTTCTGTAATGAAAATGTATCGTTTCTACAGAAAAGCAACTTCCTCAAACAACACCAGACTGACTCCATATGAGAACATAACAAAACTCTCCCATATAAGGCTAGGATCCTTTGGGGTTTTCTGTTTATTTTGTTTATTTATTTGTTTGTTTGCTTGTTTGTTTGTTTTGTTTGTTTTGTTTTTGTTTTGCCTCCAGATGACACCACCATTTTCAGAGAAGCAGGGTTTGCTGGGCTGGTGAGCAAACACTCTGTTGAGTTTGGTTTTGGCTTGATGGTAGGGTTGCCTGGCTCCTCAGAGCAGCCCTGGAAGGCTGCCTCTGGGAAGCTTGCACTAGTCTGCTTAGAATGCCACTCTATCTCTTGCTTCCACTCTCCTGTCTCTCTGTACTCGTCTAGACTGTGGGATCCCTGGCTGCAGCAGCTATTAGTACTATTGAGAGTAAATCAGAGTGCAGAGGCTACGGGGGTCTGAAGAGGTGAGGTGACTTCAGCAGCAGCCTGATAATGCAGGTTGTAATTTCTTAGACTAATGGGAAAACTCTCAGAGCTGTTAGGACAGAATAAAGACATTGCACAAAAATCCTGCGTTTTTACATTTAGTTCTCCTTTTCATTACTGATATTTCTTTGCTCCATTTCAGGACTTTATCAGGCCTGAAATTTAACCCCCTCAATTCCCAAGACCCTTGTCAGAATGGGCCTATACAAACTTAAGTTAGGACAAGCCTTTGTTTTTTTTCTTCTCTTTTGCATTTGTCTGCTTTTTACGCTTTATTGTGTCCACATGCTAGTCCATTAGCTTTATGAAGAAACATTAAGTAAGAGACTGACAAGCGCATTCTTTATTAATTGGTATTGGACAAATCACTGGACAGTTTGCAAGCCTGCTATCTTTTTTTGTATTATAAACAGTTGCAGACTATGTCAGTAATTCATTTTATACATGCCAGAAAGTACCTGTTTTAAAACCAATTTTGTTGATTCCTCTAATACTGTGAATAATTCATATTTTGCAGTTGATCTTCTGACTGAATACTATATTCACTAAGTATGTGACGATTATAGAAGTGCTGTGCTTAATATATATATATTATACACTATATACTTATAATTTATTTATCTGTTATTGCTAAGGATAATTTTTATAGTAGACTTTTTTCATAAGAAGAATTAAGAGAAATGCACTAATCTCCCAAAATTCTCATTTTTAAATGCAGGATATATAACATCTGTTTTCAAAAACAAAACCCTTAATGTATTTATATCTGTGCTATTGATACTAGTTTCCAAGAATGTGTCCTAAAAGTGGTATCAAATTCAGAATGGCATCATTCAAAGTCAGTGACAACTGAGGCAGGCTGCAGTTCCCCACTGAAAGGCTGAACCTGTTGAATTAGGAAGGCACCAAGTCAACTAGGTAAGGGTAGGCTTTTCAAATGATACCTTAGTTGTTTCTTATCTTACAATTTTTAAATTGAATTACAAAAGCAACACATTTTCCAGTCAGAGTTAGCCGATGTTAATCTTTCAAGTGGGACAGCACTTTCTCTCAGAGGCAGAATGCTGCAGATGAAACTGGGTCTCTGGTCCTTCTCCACCTTTTCCCTTCCTCTCTGGCTTTGCTGAGGGAACATCTGTCAGGAATATGATGCATATTCTCTGCCTATATTTTGTCCTGTACATGTAGATGCATGTACACATTTAATAATTATAGAATATTATGCTTGCAAAGTATTTAATAGTTTTTGAGCTCTATGTGTAATGATCCATTTCCACTGGCTCACTCTAATTTAATTGCTCGATAGTATTTTACGGCTTATCTCTCTTCCCACTAATGGGCATTTATGTTGTTTCTAGTTTTATTGCTCATACATGGTACCATGAAGATCAGTTCCATAGATGGCTCCTTATGCACGTGAATGAGACCTCCTTTAGAGAGATACAGCACTAGAAACAGAATTTCAGGATGCTAGAGAAACACACATAACCTGAATTTGGGAACTTTGCTCGGTGCCCCCAGTGTGTCTGGCTTCCCTTCTCAGCAGCACTGATAGCTCATGTCCTTGCTGGCACTTTTCTTTGTAGGTAGGATAGCATGTTTCCCTTGGTGTTTAAATATGAATCTTGTTACATTAGTAGGCTGGATATATTTATATAGATTTATCAGGCTGGAATTTCACTTTTTAAAATTGCTGTTTATACCTTTTCACAACTCTCTCTCTGTCCTCTTTTGTTATTGTTTACAATCAGGAACTCACTATGTAACTCAGGATGTCCTCCGTCTTCCTATATAGCACAGACTTCCTCTAACTGGAAACCCACTCCCCTCCCCACTTTGCATCCCAAGTACTGGGCTTGCAAGTGTGCTACACCATCCCCAGTTCCTACTCACATCTTTGCTGTTCGTTCACTACTTGTTGATTTCTTTAAATCATTGCAGGTTGAATATTTCATGTCAGAAACTTGGGAGCAGAACCAGGGATGTAGCTTGGATAGTAGAATGCTTGCTTAGCATGCATGAAACCCTGGGTTTGATTGCCCAGCATCACATAAACCAGGAGGGGTGGTGCAGGCCTGTTACACCAGCAGTCAGAAATGAAGGCAGGAGGATGGGTAGTTCAAGATCAGCCTCAGTTACATAGGAAGTTTAAGGCCAGCCTGGGATATGTGAAACCTTGTCCTGAAAATAAAAACAACAGCTTGGAACTAGGAGCGTTTGAGATTGTAGACTTTTCCAGATGTTGTAATATATATATGAAATTATATATATCACATACATAATGAGATAATTTGCGGATGGGTTCAGGTCTAAATTAAATTTAAGTGTTACAGCATGGACTTTTCTATGTGAGGTCAAATTAGTGCTCAAAAACTTTAAGACCATTTCAGATTTCAGTGCATTTTGTATTTGGGATGCTCACTGAGTAATTTGTACATTAAATCTTTTGAAGATATATATAAAGTTTCAAATATGATCTGCTGGGCTATGGCCCTTAATCTTATAAGATTTTTCTTCATACACTTGCTTTGAATTTGTTTATAGTTTGTGCTTTGTATGCCTTGCCCAACCCCAAATCCTTCCCTATGTAATTTGTTTTTACAATGTGTTCTTCTGGTTAGTATTGCTGACTCTCTGTTAGTCTCAAAATTTTGTATAAAGCAGGTGATAAAATTATTTCTTGACAATATGGTTACCTTAGGAAATGATGTATAGTTACCACTGTTCCCTAAAGAACTTTTATAGCAATGGAGATAATTCCCTGTCATATTTAAGGGGCTGAGAACAGAAAGCAGTTACATGTTGTGACTTATAGAGAGTGACTGCCACCTAGCTCTTTAATGCTTCCTATAAATGCTACATGGGACAGAATTTTAAGTTGTAAGTATTTCTTATTTGGCTTGAGGTTGAGCTATTTGTGACAATATTTTGCTGATATGGAAGTATGAAATAAAAGAAACATCTAGTTTTGATGACCATAGTCATTCAGGGCAGATTGAGGTTAGACTTTTAAACTTGTTTGATAAATAAAAGCAAGTCCACACAGGCAGGAGAAGCAGCAGAGACGTAGATGAGTTGTGCACTCAATCTGTCTGTCACCCTAAGGACAGCGAAAGTCTCTGTAGTCTTTTGCCAGATGATGACAGTGAAGCCATTGGACAAGAGAAGGAAGATTCATCCAGTCACAGAGGAAGTGACAGACATGGGGACTGGAGAGTTCTCAGCCAGTGAAGTGCTTGCCACCAAGGGTGTTAACCTGAGTTAGGATCTCTAGCATCTGTGTGAAAAGGCATCTACACACCCACACTGCTGCTTTTCTTTAATTCCAGCATTAGAGAGAAGATGAGGGGTCCCTACGATTGATGGCCAGCTACTCTAGCTGATTCAGTGTGCTCCAGGTTGACGAGCAGATGAGGAAGATCTGACTTCTCCATGTGCATGTAGACATACGAATGGGCACACATCCATATGAATACATAGCACACACACACACACACACACACACACACACACACACCACATTGTACCCTGTTAGAAAATGGGAGGAAATCATCCTCATAAACTTGAAGGTGCTAGTGATTGGGTTGTCGATTTAGGGGACATTATCACTACAAAGCTCTCAGTTGAACCTTCCCATTCCCAAGAAGGGATAGAGTCTATTTTACTGTCCTTCTCCACACCTCTCGTGTTACACTCTCTTCAGTTTATATCACCAGTAAAAGCTGATTAAATCATTGAAATGCTAAGTCTGAATCCCCCAGTCCGAACACTTACTCAAAAATCTTGTTAGAATCCCGGATTGATCCCTTCTCCACTTTATAGATTCAAATAGAGTTTGAAGCTTTTGAAACTTAACCAGTTTGAGCTACACTTGAAAGAAGATGCTCGATCCTTAAAAAAAAAAGAAAAATAAAAAAATAAGGGATTACACAGAGGAGAGCTACATCGACTTCCAATGGAGAAAGGCACACTCCGTTCGCTGCTCCCTGTAGTGAGAGCGATGATCCCAGATAGCTGTGCTAGAAGATGTGGTGCCCACAGGCAGGAACAGTCAGCTCTACTTGATCTTTCCTATCATGCTAGCCAATCTGGGCTGTGCTTTGAGTTCATTGGCCTCTTTGGTGACTCTAGGAGAGTCTGCTGAGCTTTCCTGTGGCTGAAACTGTGGCATCCGAGACGCTGAGTGTCTTTTCGAGGATTGCCCAGTCAGTAAATATGAGTGTGGAGAATTGCAGCCCAGTTCTAACCCTCTCTTCAGACCTTATTTCCTGCACATACTGTCCTCCTAGATATAATGGGCAGTGGGAAGTTTACAGTGGCATGGCTTTTTACCTTGTCGTGAGAGTATCTTGTTCTTTATGTGGAATGAGAATAGGAAGGGAAGAGAAGAGGGCCCACTGATTCTTAGTTTTGGTATGCATCTGCACCAAGATAAAGGTGCTGAAAAGGGAATGTTTTTCCTGGTGGCAGGTGGTACTAAAATGAAGGTTATGAGCTTGTAGTTCATCTTAGAATTTGTTCTGGATATGCAAATGGTAGTCTATATAAATGTCCTGTAAGGAGATACTTGCTGAAGATAACAAGAAGACGGCCACCTTGTCCCAAAAGTTTTGAGGATGGATTTCAACAGCATGGTATCAACAACAAGGAAGCATAAGAGGGACTAGCTGGGTTTATATAATATGACTTGTACGGAACTCAAAAAGCACGTAACAAATTCCTATTTATTGTTTATGTGTATGCATGTAATGGGAATAAAAAAAAGAATGAAACAAAGATATTACCAGGATTAATTTCCCCAGGGAAGGAGGTATAGGGAGGAATAGGAATATAGCAACTTATCTATCATTTTTAAAGTTTTTATGCTTGAAAAAGATACCTGAAATTAATTTCATAAAATGTTAGCATCTTCTAAAGCTAAGCAAAAACGTCTACAGATTTTTTTGTTACATGTTCTTGCGTCTACATTGCTGTTTAACTTCTCTCCCAAAAGGCAACAGGAAGTCATAGTAGAAAGATTTCTGCTGATTTCTGTGCCCCTCAATGTGAATACTTTAGAATCCAAAAGGAAATGTTTTCATCCTTTCTTTGTTCACCACAAAGAGAAGCCATCTGACAGCAACCGGCCCAACTAGGAGGCAACAAACTCTTCCTGCCACAGCAGAATACATGTGGGGAGGTCATAGCAAGCAACTGAGATGTTGGTCTTTCAAGCTGTGTAAGGAAACTCTTTGAAAGATGGAATCCTGTAGGTTACCTGAGCTTTCCTCATATGCTTTGGTTTAAGTTATGCCCTTGTGGCTGTATACATTTTCATTCTGCAAGTACCACACCTTTAGTGTCAGTCCTGACCAAATGATGTGTGACATAGTAGTGCCCTGGGAATGTGTAAGTCACAACAGTGCCACCTTAAATGTTATAAGGAATAAAGCTGGGTGGCCGATCTACAGGGGCTCATCACTTGGAATGGTCATTTCTCTCCTCCTTGTGATCTGATGTGTAGGTTCAGGTTCCTTCAAGTTCACTCATTGCTAGTAAGGAAGGCCTGCACTATTTGTAAGGCCCTGTTGCTTTGTCTTAGAGTGGAAAAGGTCTCAGTGGAGCAGACAGGTCAAAAGACTCAAGTTAGAATGGATAGCTTTGGTTTTGCATCTTAAACTTTGACTTTAGCTTCTACAGTTAAATTTAAAAAATAGTGTTAACTGGTCCCCAAATTAAGTCTCTATAAGTTTGAAGCCATGAACTACTGTTATTTCTCAATTAAAAGGGAGTTTGCTTTGAACTATGGTCATAACAGAACTTGGATTTATAGTTTTTGAAAGACGATATAGTTTCTCAGGGGTTTCTGTCAGTTTTCTTGTTTTATAGACGGATTTGTATCCAGAGGTTTATTAGCTATTCTGTATACTGTTTCACTCACTAGAATCTCACTGACTTGACTTAGAAGAGGGTGGGTCTCTCAATCATCATTGATGGTGATATGATACAGAAGGCTGGGCAATATTTGGTTACAGCATCCATTTTGTAACAAGACGCAATTTACATCTGAGATTAGTAGCATATTTTCTGAAAGTTTAGATATGGTTTTGAATTTGACAATTCAAACATCAAAACTTAAATGTGTTGTTCTTTAAAGGACTTACTTCTGTGGCATGTACTTAGTGGGTCTTATAGAAAACATCATGTATAATTGTAGCTACTGGGATTTATGTCAATTTGTAAACAAGTGATGACCAAAAGGAATTTGTAACATTAACTTATTTAGATTCCTAATATCCTACTCACACAATTATAGGGAAATTTTCAAACTCTTTGATATTTGTGGGAGGAATTTTAGTACAGAGGAGTTTATGATATTTTACTGAAACTCCTAAAAACAATTAGTGATTAAAATAAATTTGAAACTAAGTAACTTAGTATTTTCCTTGGGCCATTTTATTATAAACTTACTAGAATTAAAAGGACTATCTAAGCAAACATTTTTGCATGAAATTTGAAAATAAAGAATATATTCTAACTTTAGTAGCATACCTTTGATTTTTGAACATTATATTATAGTCTTGAGTTTTTTAAAAAATGCTAATCCAAAAAATGACTTTCTGGTAATTAAGATACTTTTAGGGTATCTAGTTCTTTGAAATAGACATCTAAGATATGCTTATTATAATCCAAGAAATTTGACATGAGAAATGATCAAATTTTAGGTTGAAAAGGAAAACTGAAGATGATGAGGTGTAGATGTAGTAGAGGAAGGCAGAAGTGTGTGCTCACCCTTAAAGATGGCGGAAGGCAGAGGTGTGTGCTCACCCTTAAAGATGGCGGTTCATTGCTTCCGACCAGCCCTTCAGTACTTCACAAAAGAAAAACACGAAGCATTTTTATAAAGAAAGAGAAATAGGAGTGTCTAATAAGCACATGCCAAGATGATTTATCTTATTGAACAATACAGTACAAAGTAAGACAACAAAACTCTATTGCTTGCTTTTCCATATTGACAACATTTCAAAATACATTATATTTTTCTAAATGAGAACTGCACATATGCTCACAGTGACAGCATAGACTGGGATATCATTTCTGGAAAGCAGTGTCGCAATATGTTTTTTTAAAACAAAACGGCTTGTTTTTTTACCCTTTGACCCAGCATCCCCACTTCTAGGAAGCCCTCCTAAGGGAAAAGGGAGAAATGTAGACAAACATTTACAGACGACCAGGGTGACATTAGCAAGACTGGGAAACTGCAGCCGACTGCAGAGCTACCGTATGAGACATCGCTGCAGAGCTACCGTATGAGACATCGCTGTAGCCATAGTAAGTGCTTTTCAGCCATACAAAATGTTTTCTAGAACACAGATAGACTCAGATATATTCATAGATGTCACACAAAATGGATTTATATCGTAAGCAAACCATTATATTAATTTATAAAACATATTAATTTATTCCATTGCATAGTGGTATTTTGGAGGGTTTCTTTTTTGTGAGCCTTTCAGCTTTTCTATATTTTACAGACCATTGTTTTTAATCAACAATATGGTTGTCTGTGGGTTGCAGATATGCTTGTTTATAAGGAAAACATGTTATCTGGTATACGTTAGAAAACCAAATAATCTTCTTTGCGTTTTAAATTTTCTGTGGCCAACTTCATTATTTCAGTGAGTTTGTCACCTAGTTTGAAGCTGTGGAGTATAAAGAAATACGGCAGAATCTCTGCCCTCTGAGACAGTAACATTAGGTAGGAGAGAAAAGAAATCAGGAATCTACAGATAAAATCTTGACATGACGGGCAGTGGTGGCACATGCCTTTAATCCCAGCACTTGGGAGGCAGAGGCAGGCGGATTTCTGAGTTCAAGGCCAGCCTGTTCTACAGAGTGAGTTCCAGGACAGCACGGGCTATAAAAAGAAGCCCTGTCTTGAAAAAACAAACAAACAAAAAATCTTGACATTGCAGAACCTACTATAGACACCCTAGGGCAAAAGATGGAGGCCTGAGATGGTCATGTAATATGTCTTGATAGTATCCATTCATGCTGGTTTGATAAAGCTATGGTTGGCTTTTCTGTGATGTGTAAGATCCCTTTCTTTTCCATTCTGCATTTAAATTAAAACTTGAGGGGACAACAGGTATCTCAGTGGGTAAAATTCTTGCATTTTGCAAATGTGAGGACCTTAATTCAGCTGCTCAGCACCCATGTAAAAGCTACGTATGATGACACATGTCAGTACCCAGGCACTAGACAAGTAGAGACAGGAAAATCCCAGGGACTCTCAGGCTAGCTGGCCTAGCCAAAATGATGAACTCCAGGTTCGATGAAGAGAACTGTCTCAAAAACATAAGAAAAGCAGCCAACATGAACCTCTGGCACCTAGACAGGCCAGCACACCTACATGTTGCAGACACGTGTATGTGCGCACACACACACAATCTTTGTATTAGAAATAAATGTAATGAAATTAAAACTTAAGGCACATTTTTAAGTCCCTGTAAGATCAAATCAGCGAGAAAGTTAAGGAAGAGTGTTTTTTCTTTTCTAGCAGGGCACTGATTGGCCCATATGGAAGAGATGGGCTAGGGATACTAACTGGGGGAGGGAAGATTGCTTGCTGCCTCTTTGCAAATTTTGTCTATAAATTGCTACTTTTAACGCAGGCCAGTTTCAGCGGAAGGTCTCTTGGCAGGTCCCTGGGATTCCATGCCTGTGAACCTCCAAGAATATAGCTAGAAAATCAGTGTTAGTGTTCAAAGTCAAGGTGGAATGTCATCAGAATAGTAAATAGTAATGACATGAGGATGTTGACTTTTTATAGAAATGTGTGGCATGTTAGAGTACTACAAGGAGACTAAAATAGTCAAAGGAGCTGCTAACTGATGTAAAAATGGGATGTTGAACTAATTCCTTAGGAGGATGTATTCCTCATGAAGTGGGACCTCTGATAGATTTGAGTGATTTACATTCATTTAGATTCATTATGTGCATATGCTTGCAAATCATATTCTAGAAGTCTGAAGAAAGCTCTTTGGCATACTAGTGAAATCCTGTCTGTCACTGGTAATTTATGTAGATTCTAATATTGTCTTATCTGAAGAATAAGGTATTTAATGAATGGATCAATAAAATTTCACAAAAGTAAACCACTCAAATCAAAACTAATTATGTGTTTGAGAAGCATGATAAAATTATTTTAATATGGAAAACTACGTAAAAGGAGATACATTTTTATGACATAGTAAGCTGCTCTTGGGCATAAACTGATTTGATTTAAACTTTCGTCAGTTGAACAAAATATAGTCAAATGACCTCTGTATGTAGTGGAGGTTTCTGTCCTTGGATCAGATTTCTCCCGTGTTATGGATGCCATTCTCCCGAAAGATCCCTGGATTTGAGTGCTGGGCTGTGGCTGGAATTGTAATTGCAGCACTTAAACTCTCTGGAATCTATGAGAGGAACTCTAGTGAAGTCCCCTAGTAATGTGGAATATGGAGCCCAAACTGGCCATTTTCTGTAGCCTTGTAAACAAGGCTCTTAGCAATGTGACTGGAACTTCAACCAAGCAACAAACCTTAAACCTACAATCTGTCCTGCCTGCAAGATGTGCTGGAGTAATGGTGGCTCAGAAATTATGAGAGTGACCAACCAATGACTGGTCCAACTTGACACCCATGCCACAAATGGGTGTGTCTGACACTGCCTGGATGGCCAAAAAAACTAGAGACAAGACAGCCCAGAGACCCAGGGTAAAACCATACACTACTGGCAAAAACAACAAAAAAAGTCAACTCAGTGATTCCTAATGATAGTCTGCCGTATTCATAGGTCAGTGCCTAGTCCAATTGTTTTCAGAGGGCATCATCCAACAACTGATGGGAGCAGAGGTAGAGACCCACACTCAAACACCAGGCAGGGCCAGGGAAAGAAAGGATTGTAGTAGCCAGAGTAATCCAGGAAACCAGAAGAACACAGCCCATAGAATTAGCTAAGCAAGGCTCATAGGGACTCACAGAGACTGAAGCAGCAAACGATGGTCCTGTATGGGTTGATCCCCACTGCTTATACCATATGCTTGTGTAGCTTGATGTTCTTGTGGTATGCCCAACAGTGGAAGTGGAGGCTGTCCCTGACTCTTTTGCCTGCGATTGGTAGCCTTTTCCTCCTCCTGGGTGGCCTTGTCCAGACTTGATATGACTGTGCATACTCTCATTGTATCTTATTAGGCCATGTTTGGTGAATATCCTTTGGAGGCCTGACTTTTTTTTTTAAGGAATCAGAAGGAGGAATGGATCTGGAGGAGAGAGAAGACACAGGTGGAGGGGGGGTTGGGAGGAGTGGAGGGAGGGGAAACCTATGATCAGGATGCAGTGTATAGGAGAAGAATAAAGGAAAAAAGGAAAAATACAAATGGGATATGGAAAAATAAATAATACTAGAAATTATAAAAATAAGTTGCATGGCTAGCATTTGGATTCTGGCTCTAAAGAACTATGAGCACTATGGCACTGAAAATGTTAAATTTTCTAGGCCTCAGTTTCTCCAGTTGTTACAGCCTATTTAATTTCTCAGCTTCTTGTCAAGATTAAGAGATTAATGCTCACATAACCTTAGTGTAGTGCATAGTATTTAGATAAATATTAACTATAGGCAAATGATTACTGTTATTTAATTTAAACATATGCTTTAAATTTTAGCGTAGTTTCTTAATGTATGTACATCTAATAGATATGCAATTTAAATTCATATCTCCTTCAATTTGTCAACTGTCAGATTTTAGTTTCTAGACTATATCTTTGTTTCCCCCTTCCCCCATTGCTTAAGCTTTGTTGAGGATTTCATGTGGGACATAGACACAGAAAAGAGACTACAGGGCTCAAAGGGTATAAGGGTGTCAGAGGATGGAGAAGAAGATGGAAGAAGATGGCCAACATAGATAATGAATAAAAATGCTTCAGAGCTCTCTTACTCTGTACATTAGTTTTAAAAAGTAGTTAAGTATTTAAAAATAATTAGAAATTACTCTCTGTAGGATCTCTAGTTAAATTTTTTGATGTTTGTCCATTGTCTTTTGGGTTATAAGTCCAAGCGTCTTTAATATGGCTCTCATCTGGGCCACAATTTAGTTCCAGCTGTATTCAACTTCCCCTAACATCATATATAATATATCCTCACTCAGGATGGGTCTTCCCTGATTTGTCCCCATGGCAACAACCTTGTCCCAGGTCTATAAATTCTTCCTGTCAGCCTTTTGTCTTCAGAGTTTAATAATTTCTCCTATAAGAAGAACTCTTTGACTTCGAATTTCCCTTTTATATTCTTATAATTAACTCTTTACGGTCTATTCGAGAAGTCTGTACATCATAGTATCATTATTAATATCACTGATTGCTTGACTATTCGTCTTTGGGAGGTACACACCAGGAAGACTGACCTGTGTCTCCAGTTCACGCTAATCTACTAAAGTCAGCATCCAAAACCTTAGAAGTCTGAGTTCAGAGGGCAAAGGCTGCCTATAACTGCGCCGGGGCCCAGAGTGTCTGAAACACAGTGCTGGTCTCTGCTTATTGTCAAAGGTCTCTCCGAGTTTATCAGTATAAAGTTTTTAACATGGTTGGGAAAAGGCCAGTTCCTATCAGTACAGGTAAACCTCAGTGTAGCCATGTTCCAAAGTAGTCAGTATAGGTAAAACTTGGGCCACTAGGTTTTATAAACTAGTTCTTGAATTAGTCAGTATAGATAAAAACTTGGATGCTTGGATTTAACTAATTCCTGATCTTGTCAGTATTTTGTTTTATGAAATACTGTAAAACTTAATGTTGTCAAAAATTAATTCTTAGTGGTTTTGCTTGTGTATACTGTAACACAGGGTGAGAGGGTTCTGATGGTACGCAGACCTGGGTCAAGCCTACTCTCCCTTCCTATTCCAGCTTAGGAACATATGTGAAAGAAGAGGAGGTGGCTTCACATGCATGTGTGATAGGAAAAGATCTGCAAGTCATTCCACCTGAAAGTTGAATAAAGAAAGGCAATAACTATTGTTTTCTTTTTGTGTGTGTATGTTGTCTGAGTGTGTGAGACGTATCCATGCATTTGTGTATACATGTTAGCATGGGGGCATGGCCATGTGGACACATGTGCATATGAAACATTAGAGGTTAAGACGTTGAGGTAGGACTGTCACTTGCAGCTGGAGACTGACAATGTTATCTAATGTTGCCGGCTGGCTTCTTCTGGGGACCCCCACTGCTATGTTCTGAGCTCTAGGATATGGGGAGTCCTTCTTGCCTTGACTGGTGTTTATGTGGGTACTGGGGATCAGGACTATTGTTTATGCTTACACAGCAAATGCTTTACCCCATGAGCCATCTCCCCATCGTGGAATCATGACTTCTAATGCTGTTGTTACCACGAGAAAAGGTTCCTTCACAGAAAAAGTCACACTGTGCATCAAATTGTCACTGATACTGCTATCCACTGCATTGTCTTTAAGTAAAATAAGTCTGTTCTGGATTTGAAGGTTACTATATGAACAAGAGATAATTAAAAAAAAACCAGTATCACTTTACTAAAACTGAATCCTCAGGGATACATGCTACTTGAAGTTTAAGTGCTCAGTGACTTCGTATGCTGTTATAATTCACTAAAAATTCAGTCCATGAGTTTTGAAATGTCAGATTCTCACATGCATTTAAGTGTATGAGCTTAGATTTGGCTAAGTATATGTGTTTATTTCTCGTTTCTTTAAGTCAGTTAAATTTGATTATAATTTTATCCTTCAGGTAACATTCTTACAAGCAAATATTACAAATAAATTGTGAATGAAAATGAAAAACATTCTGTAGATTTTCCTGTCTGCTTAAAGCATGCCCCTAAGTACACTTCCCCGCTCTTTATTGTTTTCTTGAGCATCAATATTGTTTGAATATCATTTTATCATTTTTTCCTTTTAAAATTCATCAGGATCCATGTGTATTAGTATGAATTTGCATTTCTAGATGGAATGCTAGATCTTAAGTGTTAGAAAACGTTTACTTGCAATGAGCCGGGCACCACACTGGCATCAGACACACAGCATGGAGGGCTCTGCTTGCAGCCTTGTGCATAGATGTTTGTGCTCGCTCCCGGTCATTCTGTACCCAAACACAACACCACAGCCTGCTTAATGAGCAAGAAAGGCTTTGGGAGCCTTGAATTAAGTCTTTTGCCAGCATCACAATTTTTCCTGTTAAGTGTTGTGGTAGTTAAGTTTTTTAAATGTTTTCTGATTTTTCTTTGTGAAGAAGTTCCATGTATCTTGATTGGGAAACTGGACTTTAAAAAATGAATCTTGTTTGAAAGACAGAGAGTATAATCAATGAATACCTTCTGGTTGAAATGTAAATTTTATAAGCTGAGCTCAGTTCTTAAAACTTCTGGATATCAGAAGAAATAGTCGAAAGTGATTATATATTTTTAATATTGGAATATGTACTCCAGTGTTTGTTTTCAACCCCATATTATCCAGAACATTTAAATGGACAAATTACTACAATCACTAGTGCATAGCTCTATTTTTTTCAGTTGATATCCAGCTCCATGGAAAAGGATATCTCCTGAAGCATGAGAGAAAATTTTACAGACTATTCAGAAATAAACTTTAGTAATATTACATTAGGGGTGGGCCCTGAAATCTGCTAAAAGTAGATACTCACCACCGTCTTCCCCGTCAGCAGAAAATAAAACATCTCTACACTTCTATTTCCCATGGGCTTGGTCTCCTCCCTTTCTTATGGAAGATTTGAAGCCAGGAGGATTTAGTCTGTAATAAAGATGTTTTGATCCAGTAAGTGGAAAGAGTGGATCATAACAAAGTATCGGAGGCGAGGGCCTCTGGGAAGAGAGAACTCTTGCCCATTTTCAGCATCCCATATATGATTTGCATCGCAAGTAGTCATTTCCTAAAGTATGCAGTTGTAGATTTATGAACATATGAAAGGGAAATGTTGGATTTTACTCTGCAAACTTTTTGGTGTCAATTTTTTGGATTAAACTATTTAAAAAGCACTTTTATTAGATAACTTAAAATCATTTTAAGTATACATACTGTTGACAGCATGTGACTAAAAGACACAAACATTTTTATATACATATATGAAAGTGTACCATACACATATAAGCAAAACACCAAATTTTATAGAGAGGAAAATTTTCATATTGCTCTTACAACACAAAAAGAAAATCTGCCTCCTAATCCAAGAGACACACAGTTAACAGTCCTTGCAGGGTTTCAGTCATTGATTGATTGATTGCTACTTACCATCTTTAACAATGAGTTTTGAATCTTTGGTGGGGGCAGGTATGACTTTTAAGTCTGTTTTGGTTTCCAACGTATTCTTATGCTTTATTGTCAGTACCTCTCATACTCTTTACATCCATGGATTTTTGTTTGATGAAGTTCGGAGCCTCAATTCTTAGTGCGTACATTTTTACAGCTGTTATCTTTTCTGGATAAATTGTTCTCTTTATTAATATACCTTTGTCTCTTCTGACTAATTTGCTTTAAAGCCTCTTCTACTAGATATCAGAATAGCTACACACCACGTTGTTTTCAGCTCCCTTGGCTTGGGAGATTTACTTCCACTCTGGAGCTGTCATGTGTGTCCTGAGCATTTAGAATGTGTGCCTTTGCCATTGAGATGTTTCTTAGAGACAACAGGGAGTTGGATCAACTTTTTAAATACAAGCAAGTTACTAATCTGAATCTCATTCTTGTTAAGTTGAGATAACTTATATTTATGATTATTATTGAGAGATATTTACAAATTCCTATGAGTTTATTGGTTGTTTTTTGGGTTTTTGTTTGTTTGTTTGGTTGGTTTTTACAGTTAGATGGATTATTTCTTCTTTTCATACGTTTTAATCTTGATAAGCGGTCAGTTGTGCTGCCTAGATCTGTGTCAACTTGACACAAGCCAGAGTCATTTGAGAAGAGGGAGCCCCGGTTAAGAAAATGGCCTTACCAGATCATGGGCCAGCCTGTTTCATTTTCTTGATTAAAGACTGAAGCAGAGGGCCAGCCTGCTGTGGGTGGTGCCAGACCTTGGCAGGTAGTCCTGAGTTGTAGAGGAAACTGGTTGAGCAAGCCAGTCAGCATCATTCCTTCATGGCCTCTGATCACCATTCCTTCATGGCCTCTGATCAGTTCCTGCCTCTAGGTTCCTGCCTTGAGTGTCTGATTATAACAATAATCTGAAATAAAGCCTTTCCTCCCCAACTTGTTTTAGTTGTAGTGTTTATCACAGAAATGTAAACCTAGATGACACAGTTTTTAGGAAATGGAACCTTAACAGGAGTCCTTAGTAAGCCTCTCCACTCCACAGACCTCAGTTGTTCCACATGAGTACTTCTGTGGCCAAGGAAAGCTGAGAAATATCTTGGTTTAACATATTACCTTAATGAATTAAAAAGTCTCTGCTAGCTAGGGATGCAGGAGAGTGGATATTCCAGCTATATACACAAGTTTTATTTGATATACCTCACTCTTACTCTTGGTTCACTGTCCCCAGACTTATGTATAGTAAACATGTAGAAACAAAATCCTTGGAAAATGCCTAACGTATGCATCTATCTAATATGATCTGTACTGCTGATTGTGTGTGTGTGTGTGTGTGTGTGTGTGTGTGTGTGTTTCTGTTATCTGTCAGAGACGATAAACTCCCTTTCAAACTAACAGGCTTGCAAACAAAGATGTGAATTATTACATTAACCTTAATAATTATGATTTTATAGGTCATGTGAAAGTTATATTTTCTCTGAATTCTGCCTTAAAAATCCAATATAAATTATTATTCCAAAGATTAAAACTTGCTACAATAAAGATATTTGCTTCGTTAGGAGCTATTGTTTTTAAAAGGTGTTATTATTAATTCTATATAGTATCCAATATATAATGTATGCTTTATATGATTATAAAGTACTTATAAAGTACTATCTACATATCTCAATATTTTATATAGTTTCCCTAAAAGTGTTGGATATGTAAAAATTAAATGATAATATATCAAATCATGACAGTATTTAGATTAATGTTGTCTTGCTGTTTTAATCTAATCATGAAGCTCGTACAAAAATGGAGAAAGAACATGCATAAGGTTTACTGTCTCTAAAGCAAGGCTCTCCTGCACTGTTCGAAGCACAAGCAGCATACTGAAGCTGCTGCACAAAGCCAGGGTACTGCATGGATAGGTGAGGCATAGTATAGGCTTGCCAGAGAGGTAAGGAACATCCATAGACCAAACTGCTTGACAGACTCACGATTGTGCCATCTTAAAAATACACTTACTCTTTTCTAGAAAAGTGGTTCTCAACCTTTCTAATACTATGACCCTTCAGTACAGTTCCTCATGTGGTAACCCCTCAACAATAAATTGCTTTTGCTGCTTCATAACTGTAATTTTGCTACTCTTATGAATTTTAAAGTAAATGCTATGTTTTACAATGGTTTTTGTCCACCACTGTGAAAGGATCATTAGACACCCCAACCCGGGGTCTGACCCACAAGTTGAGAACCACTCTTCTAGAATGTTTCCACCCTGACTCTCATGATTGCTTCACCTCTTTCTCAGGCTATGGATCAACGATAACCCTTTACACACCTATCTGAACTCCTTCCACTCATATGTCTGTACACATGCCTATCTTGTCATCCTATATGTTTTTGTTGCTAGTCATCTTGAATTCTTAACCACGTGTCTCCCTACTAGAAGAGAGGCCTTAGAAGACATTTTGTGTTTCCTGACTTACATCTCTCACAGAGGAAACACTCAGCTAGTGTTTTCAAGCAAGTCAATCAGGAACTTAAACTCCATCCTAAGCATAATTTCTGTTTTTTTTTTATTTTTTGCACCATGTTGAATGGTCAAGTCTCACTTAGTCATTGATGAAGTTAGGGTAGTTATTTACTCCTTGGGTTCTTATCTCATGTTATATATGAAGTAAGTGATATTGTACACTTTCAAGATTATTTCATAGAAACACATATTACACCACACTCCAGATCATAGAACTGCTATTATATATATATACATACACACACACACAGATATATATATATACATATACATGTATACATATACATATGTATATATCATATGTATATATGATTTTATGACCAAAAGAATGTCTAACCATAAATTTTAATGCTCATTTTTTGCCAAACATGAGCAAAATAAAAACACTCTATCTTATATTTCTTAAAAATTAATTCTATAGCATTATGAGTTAATACCTCCACTAAAATTCTTTGTCCCAAATCCTAATCTCCAGTGACTGTGATTATGATCCTACTTGGCAATAAGTATATATAAATAAATATAATCAGTGATTTGCAAGCTGAATACACTATATATTAAAAACCATATGCCATGATCAAGTAGGCTTTATCCTGAAGATGCAGGGGTAGTTTGACATATGTACATCAATAAATGTAAGAGATCATATCAATGATTTCTCAAAGACAAAAATCACATGATCATCTCAATAGGTGCAAAAAAAAGCCTTTGACAGAATATAAAATGCCCACATGATAAAAGTCCTAGAGAATAGAACTGGAAAGAACAAACTTCAACACAATATAAACTATAATGATATGATAGACCCACAGCCAGCATAATCGTAAATGTAAAACCTAGAAACAACCCATTTAAAATAGGAGCTGGACTGGAATATTCACTATCCCTACAACTTTTTCACATAGTGTTTAAAGCACTAGCTAGAGCAATTCAATAAGAGAAGAAAATTAAGGGGATGCAAATATGATAAGAAGTCAAATTATCCCTGTTTGTTTGATATAATTATTACACATAAGAGATGTCCAAAATTCACCAGAAATTTTATAGAAATGATCAATAAATTCATCAAAGCAGCAAGATACAAAATCAACTTTAAAAAATCAGTTAAGTTTCTAGGCACCAATCACAAACATCCAAAGAAAGAGTTTGTAGACACACTACACTCAATAAAGCAGTCTCAATGAAAATTACAAGAAATAAGCTCAATAAAGAAGGTGAAAGACCTCTACCCTGAGAAATTTAAATCTCTGCAGAGACTGAGGAAGGCATCAGAAAATGGAAAGGCATCCCTTGCTCATAGACTGATGTAATTAATATTATCAAAATGACCATTCTACCTAAAGTAGTTTACAGATTAAAGTGTAGTCCCAATCAAACTCCCATCTCCTTCACAGAACTGGAAAGAAAAAAACAAAACAAAATCAAATGATACCACAGGTTGCTTTTCTTTTTGGTAGCAATAGTACATGTTGGGATTCCAACACAAGAGATGGAATACTCTGCATGCTTTCTCCCTGTGTGGATATCTGGTGACTGACTCAAGGCCACAAAGTAGAACCAGGCAAACCCAGGACTTCCCCAACTCCAGAAGCTTTCCTATTGTTACCACACAGGGTTGTCTGGAATAGAATCCCATTGAAAGTCAAGGCTCACTAAGGTCTACAAGTCAGGCTGCCTTGCTCCAGGGATACCATATTCAACTTGGTGGTCAGGATGGTGGGCCATAGACAGAAGCAAATCCCGAGGCACACAAACCCCATCCTGAGGTCCTGGGTGGGAGGAAGAAAGTAAGTGAAAGCAGCTGCCAATAACAAGGTCCATCTAACCCAGGAGGTGTCGAGGCACAGTAGCTGAGCTCAAACTTTAAACACAAACCATGTGGCAGACTTTGTGTATCAGAATTTGCAGAAAGCACTTATAAGAGTTAATTACACTTTATCTGTCCTATCTTGGAACCTATCCTAAGAAAGATTCTCAGATTTTCTTTTAGAGAATGAAATGAAGAAACAGTGGCTTCTTCAGAATGAACAGTCTTTTAGACTGAAGAAAGCCACACACTTGTTTGTAGTGTATTTAGTTTATAAGAAAAAGTTGGGCAAAAGATTGAAAATTGCTTTAGAATTATTCAATGTTTATTAGAGTATATTACATTTCCAGCTAATCAAGAATACATTTTACTTTATGGAATACATTAAGATGGGCAGTTGCATAATCTCTCTATGAATTTAAAATATCTTTCAGTGCCGATGGTATTTTCTAAGGAGATTGGTTTATTGGAGCCCATTTCTAGGGACTCATACATTTTTGTCCCTGTATTACCATTTCAGCTGAAAAAATACAAAATCACGGTATAAAAATTGTGCATGTTTGTCACAGTTTAATGAAATTGTTCTCTTCAACTAACTTGACTGTGGAAGGAAAATAAGTTTTTTTTCAATTAAAAATATTTCAAGTTAAGCTTCAGTTACTTTAGCAGGAGATAGTTGAATATGCAAAGCTGATATTAATTTGATGTATGTGGAATGGTTACATATAAATTTTTCTCAAATTGCCTTGAACTTTTAATGAATAAAATGAAATTTTACCCCAGGGAAAGCATAACCATTTTAAGCTTTATTACTCCTAAGTACTAACATATGAAGTTTCAGTCTCTGTTTATATATGTGATTTATTTTCTGCACTGCTTTATATTTATATGATGTGTCGTGAAATATTGCATATGATATGTTCAGTACAACTTTGGCATTGGGATTGTTCCAGAGGGTGGAGAAGTTGCTTAAAATTCAAGACTGTTTTGTTTTAGACATTTGGAACAGAAATCTTTCTAAAACAAACCATATTCCTGTCTTCATAAATAGATTGCACTGGCCCGAACCTTTCCTTAATGAATGAGCAAATTATAATTTATTTTAAGTTCCCTGGGAGTGTGGCAGACACAGGTAAGTGTGCCTAAGTTACCACGGCATCCATCTGCTTATGAGTACACAGAGAATAAAGTGAGTGTATTTAATTCCTAGGCCATCCACCATGACACACCATTCCCTGGGAAAAAAATAAAAGAAACAATTATGCCAAAAGATGCTGCCCCCGGGTCAACTGGTCAACCTTGTGTTACCATCATATGCTCACATTGCCATCATCCCTTCTTGTCTGGGCCTCATATACCTCAACCTAAACACTGGCTCCCTGTCAGGGTTTGGAATGTTTAACTGAGCATGCTTCAGTAGGACACACAGTGAACACAAACACTCTCTGAGAGGCAGATTCTTCGTGCATGAGCCTGCTTCTCACAGGAGCTCAGTGTTCTCTCTTATCCCTGAGTCTGTCCACTTCCTTCGTGCCATTTGCTGCAATCTTTGGAGAAACAGATCTGTGAAGCCTGGGCTCATCAGTGCCACATTTGTGAGGCCACCACTCCCTGTTGCTATGCTCCTCACTTGACTGGGACCTTTAACTGGTGCCAAGTTTCCAAAGTGTTCAGAGTGAGGATTCCGTGGGGGCATAGCTCACTGCTACCCTGCCTGCCCACCAAATATGCCTAGTAGAAAGAGGGCAATACTTAGCCCATGTGGAACATTCTTTTAAGTCTTATGCTTTAAAAATATGTCTTAAATTAATACCATTTTAGAATTCAGATATACTACCTTTATATTTATTTTAATGTGAACTCTTTGAAGAAACCATGAGACTGTCCTTCTTGTACACACATACACACAGAGACACATGTTCAAATTTTCTTAAATATTATACAACCACACATGTATGGATTGAATCAAAATAATTAATACTGTTGACTTTATAAGCCATAGATTACAAACCAACTATTAAGGCCTCAGGAGGATCATTCACATATTTAGACAATTTTAACTGAACAGTCCAAAAATCAATAGTCTTCATATTTTTTTGAACAAAATTGAAGCACCAGATTTGCATCCCTTTGTCCTCAGGGAATTAGAGTTGGGCACACTGCTTGCTTCAGGAGGGGTGTATCTTTTTCAGTTTGTCACAGTTTCCGTGACTGTCTGTTCACTCATTCACATTGTCCACCCCATTCCAAGGCATAGGAGCCCATTGCTGCTCATCTGTCTGGGCTATGTGTCAGAGCCACCTGCAGGCTCTCAAGATTTCTTTTGTTGATTTTGTTTGAGACAGTCCAACCTCACACTCCTTACGTAGCTGAAAATGACCCTAAACTCCTGATCCTTCTCCCTGATTGCAGGAGTGTGCTGGGATCAGACCCAGGGCTTGATGCATTCAAGACCAAATACCATCCAAGCTTCCAGAGCCTTACCCTAAAAAAAAAAAAAAAAACTATTTTTAAAAATTTTTTTATTTTTAAATGTTGCTATACATACTATTCGATTTTATTTTAATGTTTAAAACGAGCATTGTTTTGTTAATTCTCTTTGGTTCTCTTCCTCTCTTCTTTCCCTCTTGATCTTCACCAGCACCTCCGTCCCCCCTGCCCCCCACACACACAAAGGCTTTCTACTTTCATGGCTTACTTGTCCTGTTGCTCACCCCCTTTGACCTTGCCTTCCCCTCTTGAAATCTCCTTCCTAGTTTCATAGTCTACACCCACACCCACCCACACACATACGCACATTTAGACATCATGATCTAGGATAATGATCCACCACACTTATAAGCACACGTTTAGGCGTTGTGTTGTAGGATCACGTTTGAGAAGGACTTTCTGAGCCTGGGTCACCTTGCTGAATATAGCGCCTTTTCATTCCATCTGTTTTCCTAGACATGGCTTGAGTTTCTTTGCAGCAGAGTGAAATCTTGTTGTGTATATGTACTACTCCCCCACTCTTACTCGTTCACGGATAGCTTCCATTCCCCTGTGACTGTGAGCAGAGCAGCAGTGGACAGAGATGTGAATGTGAATATCTCTCGGGTGGGATATAGAGGCCTGAGGTCTAAGACATCTTGAATCCAACTCACTATCATGCAGAATGAAGCCTATGTATTTACCAAGTGTCACAGTATTGCTGGTATATTCCATCATTTAGGACTAAAGATAATTGTACTGGCTGGTTTTGTGTGTCAACTTGATACAAGCTGGAGTTATCAGTGAAAGGAGCTTCAGTTGAGAAAATGCCTCCATGAGATCCAGCTATAAGGCATTTTCTCAATTAGTGATCAAAGGGGAGAGAGTCCCTTGTGAGTGGTACCAACTCTGGGCTGGTAGTCTTGAGTTCTATATGAAAGCAAGCTGAGCAAGCCAGGAGAAGCAACCCAGTAAGTAATATCCATGGCCTCTGCATCAGCTCCTCCTTCCTGGCTTGCTTGAGTTCCAGTCCTGACTTCCTGACTTTGTTGGTGATCAACAGCATTGTGGATGTGTGAGCTTTCCATCCCCGACTTGCCTCTTGGTCATGATGTTAGTGCAGGAATAGAAACCCTGACTAAAACAATAATGAAGCCACAGGATTCTTGTAATTGAGAAGTGATTGTACTTTGAATTTTCTTATTTTTCTGCTAAAAATGTTGGGTTTATGTCACATTATTTCATCTCTGTTCCTAATTTATCTGAGAAAAGTATGGGATGAAAATAAAACATGAAATTAATTTATAATTTGCTGGAAAATCTGATTTTGTATCCTAAAATGCTACTGTTTTCAGATTTAATACACACACAAAAATAATTTTAACATTTATTACAGTTATGGAGATGATACACTTACAGTAAATCACATACCAGCTCAGTCTCCCCCGGGGTAAGATGGGTGATAGGAATAAACCTGAGAGACTGTAGACCACCTCGAGAAGAAGCTATGGATATGGCATTTGTATACACCTGTACATCATTTCAAGGAAGATGGGAAGTAACCTAATTGTACTACACAGAATGTACATGTCGCAGAGGGCAGCTTCTGTTACAGTCTTATAAAATGTGCCCCAATGTTGGTAATGTATTTTAGATGAGTCAGCTCTTACTTGAGATCAATCTGAAAGAACCATGTTTATGGATTGGCCTTTGTTTCCCTTAGCCTCCCCACCCCCCATCTACGCAGCCCAGTCTTCCATCTTTGTGATACTATTGTTAGTCATGGTGGGACCTTTGAGTGTTGGGCCTAGTGGGAAATCCTTAGGTTACTTGGGATTCATCCTTGAAAGGGATAGCCTGGTTTCTCCTTCCCCATGCTGTTTTGCCTCATAGCTGTGAAGAGAGCAGCCTTATATCGTCTCACTGCTCCAAAGCAACCTTCAAACCAGCAAGCAAGAGTCAGATTATGCAGGTGTTGATTGTAGGGAGCTAACTTAAAATGTGTAGCCGTCTCAGTCACCACTAGCTACCTTTGAGTCTGATTGACTCTCCATCATCTTTCTTATCTCCTAGCTAAGACCATTAATAGAATACCTAAAATGGTATTATTATCTTAAAAAGTCACAAAATGGTCTATTTAGAAATTTCTATTCTAACTTACATCTTCTAAATCAAGTTTCTGTAAGCAAGTATAAATATGTTTTATTGTTCTGTCAGAACATCTTAAATATATTTTAGAAGCTGTGTATATAAGTACAGGTTAGGATTTGAAAGTGAAGCGTCCTCCACAGACTCTTTGTCCCCAAAAGGTGGTATCATTTGGAGAGGTTGTGGAGCCTTTACAAGGTGAAGTCTTGCTGAAAGAAGTAACTCTTGGAGGTGAGTCTTGAGTTTTTATCTCCAGGTCTCACTTCCTGTTTGTGCTCTAATTCCTAAGAATGCAGTATGACAAGACCCTTCCCTCTCCTGGCTCTGTGGACTGCCTGCCACCATGCTTTCCTAATCCCTAAAACTGTAAACTCAGATTAACCCTTCCTCTATGACATGGTTTCTTGTCAGGTATTTGATCACTACAAAAAGGCAAGGAGCTAATACTGTACATCTGGTGGATCATGTTCTTTCTCAACTTTTTAAGGATTTCAGGTAGAATGTTCCTATTGAAACAACACACTTGATGGTAATTGCTTGTTTTGCATTTAGGAAGTTATTTGTCCTTTTTACATACATAATTTTCCTATATCCATAAAGATGTTTAGTGCTCTGATAATTACATAGTTTATTACATAAAAATTATTTGCATTCTCTAGTGAAGAAAAAGTTGACATTTCTTTAGATGCTAGGTCTAGTCAACACCCTACTAAATGTGAATCCAAGCCATGGGAATTTTTTATCTCTTTGGAGAGCCAAACTAAGTAGATGGTCAAGGTTGAACAAAATAGTATCAAGGCCAAAGACAATATTTGCAAGACATATACAATGTGCTATTAAAAGGTCTTCTAAAATTAAGAAAGCCTTAATTTTTCCCCTTACACATTATTATATCTCTTTTTGAATATATGACTTCTAGTTGTTAAATAAGTAAGAAATAGGAGAGAAGGCCATTTTTGTTTTCTTTCCATGCATTGGCACATCTGTGGCTTCCTTCCATGCATTGGTGCATCTGTGGCTTCCTGAACTGGGCTTTATAAGCGTTCAGATCTAATAAGAGAGTAAGACCCTGTTTGGTTTATAAATACATGTGGGATAATATTTAGGTTTTCAGAAATAAAAGTAGAGAATCATTTCCTTATGTTATCAATTCCTCTATGGGAAAGCATATTAAAATGTAGAAAATATAATAGTATGTAATTTAGCAACATAATATACAATGTGGGTTGAGAGACAATTACAGTGTTTTATTTCCCTATATTTTCCATTTTAACTGAGTGCATTTTAGCAACAATTGGTTTCTGGCTGTAACATTACTTTAGCTGTTTCATAAAGCTTTATAGCAAATTGCTGTGGTGTACCAGATAAAATAAATTCCTGACTTCACTCTTAAAGCCACATTATGAGCAGGCATAACTTTTTACTTTTATTGGTAAGCATGTATTTTTCCCCCCGTGCTGTCAAAATCTTAGTTCAAGGTTGTTGTTCCTAACATTATTTTAGTGGTTTCTTATATATTTAAGATTAAGAGTTTATTTTTATGCAACAAGCAAACTGTGGTATGCTCATTTGGTTCCCAGTAAGCTGATATATAGCACACCCAGCCCTGGGGTCACATGGCACCCAGCTAACAGCAGCAATTTGAATAGGAGCGTGTTGCATTCTTCCCAGTGTCTTGCATTCCTCAGCCATCCTGCCTGTCATCTTTTTCACTGATCCCAACACTAGTGTTCACATACATCATTCTCCCTCATCCCTATAAATACCTGCCTACTTTACCTCTGCTGCTTTCCCTGGATGTTGCAGTTCTAACGCAGTCTGACATCGGGCCCAACCTGAAATCCCATTTCAACATGCTTTTGTCTGAGAATGTTAGAATTCCACCCCAAGATTTTTTTCCATGCAAAAGAACTGGAGAAGTGTTACACAAGTGGGGTGTGGTGGTTCAGGTCTGTAATTCTAGCACTTGGGAATTACTATGCTCACCCATGGCTATATAGATAAAGTCTGTCTCAAAGCAAAAAGAAGAAAGGGAGGGAGAGAAGGAAGAAGGGAGGCAAGAAAAGAGGGAGGGAGGGAGGGAGGGAGGCAGGGAGGGAGGGAGGAAAGGAAGGGAGGGAGTTCAAGCAAGAACCACCAACCCTCATATTTTGATCTCTCAGATTTCACTGTCAAATTCTTCCCCCCACCATCTCCTTACCCCATTTCTTCTGTAGTCTCATTTAGCCCAGGTTAGTTTCCAACTCACTATGTATCCAAGGACGGTCCTGTAATATCCTGCTCATCCTTCTGCCTCCACCACCCCAGTACTGGGATTACACATATCTGACACAATACAATGTATGCAGTGCCTAGGGATCAAGCCCAGGGCCTCATTCATCCTGGGCAAACTGTCTCAGCTAAGCCCCATTCCCAGCTTTTGTCAACGGTTCCTACTTATTTTATGAAGCTACTATTACCCAGATGCCTAAGCCACGCAAAGAAAATCACAGACCAGTATCCCTTATGAACATCAGTGTAGCCATTCTCAATAAAATACTTGAGGCCCTAATCCAAGAACACATCAAAAAGATTATCTACCATGATAAGTTGGCTTTATCCCAGAGATACAGGGATGGATCACTATACATAATCAATAAATGTAATCCGCCATATAAATAGACTGAAAGACAAAAATGTTTCAATGATATCTGATCCTCTCATTAGATATAAAAAGGGCTTTCACAGAATCCAACATCCCTTCATGGTAAATGTCCCTGAGAGCTAGGGACACAAGGGACATTCCTCAGCATATAAAGTCAACTTACAGCAAGCCTACAGCCAACATCATCGTAAACATGGGTAGACAAAGTATTTCCTCTAACTTAGAAATAAGACAAGGACGTACAGTCTCTGCATACCTGCTCAGTATAGCACGTGAAGTCTTTGCTAGAGCAGTAAGACGACTGAAGGGGTAAAGCGGATACAAATATGGGGAGAAAAGATGTCAAAGTGTCTTTATTTACAGATGATGGTTGTATAGATAAATGAGCTAAATATTCCACCATGAATCTTCTTCAGCAGATGAACACTTTCAGCAAAGTTCCAGGGTACAAAATTAATATACAAAACTCAGTAGCCTTCCTATATACAAATGACAAACAGACTGAGAAAGATATCAGGGAACTAGGAAAAATATATGTACATATCTCTTGGGCTAACTCTAGCCAAGCAAGTGAAAGGCTTGTATAATAAAAACTTAAAAGAAGGTATCAGGAGATGGAAAGCTCTCCCATGCTCACAGATTAGTAAGATTAATATAGTGAAAATGGCTCCTCCACCAAAAGTAATCTACATATTAAATGCAATACCCATTAAAATTCAACACAGTACTTTACAAATATTATCTTCAACTTCCTATAATACACACACACACACACACACACACATACATGCACAGAGAGAGAGAAGGAGGAGGGGCAGGCTAAAACAGAATAATAAAAGAATTGTCAACATTTTTCTAAAGCTTGAAAGTCACCAAAAGCATCCTTTATCATTCTATAATATTTCTGTCCACCCACCAACAAAAGAAACTACTGCCTTACATGCTTATAAATCATGTGTAAAAGGGAGTGATTTTAAAAATCAAGGCCTGAGTGTTACGTGTGACTTTTTCCTATTTAGTGAAGGATAGTTTGGGGGATGTGATTTAATTTAAATTTCCTTCTAACCACATTCTTTTCTTAAAATATAAGTTGAGCAGGACATGATGGCTCATACCTGTAATCCCAGCACTTGGGATGCTGAATTATTAGGATCAAGGGTTCAAGGTTATATAGATGTTTAAAGTCGTCACTGAGAACACTTTGAGTGTAGTCGCTGGTCAATGTTGTCATCGAGAATACGTTGAGTGTAGTCAAGGGTTGGCTATATAGCAAGTTTGAGGCCAACATGAGCTACCTGAGAGCCTGAGAGCCTGAGAGCCTGAGAGCCTGCCTCCCAACAGACACAAAACCAAACCAACAAAAACATTAAACTGAGACATTTTCTAAATGAGGGCTTTTTTTCCTGCAATTATAAAATGGCGCCATCTCTCTTAACAGAAGTAATCTTAGGAGGTAACGGAGGAAAGAAAGGAGAGGTAGGCCAGAATGTCAAAACAACTGTGTGTGTGTGTGTGTGTGTGTGTGTGTGTGTGTGTGTGTGTGAGAGAGAGAGAGAGAGAGAGAGTATAATTGTGTGTGTATTTGTGTGTATGGTTATGTGTGTCTTTCTGTATGTGTGTGTGTTTGTGTTTATATGTATATGTGTGTCTTTTCATATGTTTGTGTGTTTGTGTGTGTATACATATACATCATATACATAGACAGTACACTAAAAAGATAGAGGCAGATAAATTTACTCAACCACTGTCTTGACAACAGTGTGCTTGCAGTGCGTGTTCTTATCTGGTCAGTCTTGCAGCTAGACATCTATTGACTGTGTGCCAGAGAATCATGATGAAGTACCTGCCACCTTCTGTCCATCCACAGAGAAACTGAGAGCTCTCTGAGGTGGGCACATTCTGTTTGTCCCACACAGTATCACCTAGGTTTGTGGCTACTCTTCATTGCAAGTTAGAATGCATTAGGAATGGGAAGATGGGGAAGAGTCTCAAGAGGTTTCCTTTTTCTTCTCACTAAAAATCTCATTGACATGTTCTGGTGACAGAAATGAAGCTTAATGAAAGTGATGACACTGACGAGCGACTACACTCAACGTGTTCTCAGTGACAACACTGACGAGTGACTACACTCAATGTGTTCTCAGTGACAACATTGACCAGCGACTACACTCAAAGTGTTCTCAGTGACGACTTTAAACATCAAGCGAATCTAAGAATAAAATGTGTCTCAAAGATCTCACCACATGGCTGGGGAAATGACTCAGCTTAGTTGGTAAAATGTGTATCATACAAGTGTCAGGAGCTTATTTCCAGCCCCCAGCCCCCATGGAAAAAGCTCAGCTTAGGAGGTGTTAGTATTCTGTCTAAACTCAGCATGGGCCCACTGAGACATCCCCTTCCATCATTGGTCCCCGTCCATCTTTTCAGGAGGCATGCACCTCTAATCCCAATGATGGAGAGGTAGTTAACCAGCCTAGCCAAAGTGGTGAGCTTCAGATGCAGGGAAAGAGGTTATCTCAAAAAAGGCAGATAGCAATAAAAACATATTGATTTCTGGCCCCCACATACACTCGTGCACATATCCACATGAACACACACACAGAGCCAACCTACCAACTGCATCCCCAAAAGCCCCTGACCTTTTCTGCTGTTTAGGTATTATCTGTAAGCCAGACAGGTCTTCCTCTTGTAAGCCAGCAGGCTGCCTTATCCCACAAAGCCCATGTGTAGAACGCGCTGTCCTTTGTATCCTTGTCACTTATGTATACCAGGCATATTCTCTAAGTAAGGCCAGCTGATCTGAGGAGCCCGGGAAGCTCTCCTTCTCCACAGGGCATTCTGCAAGCCCCTTGACAGTCATCTGTACTGCTCTTCTCACTCATGACCCTTTTAGGAGTGTTTGGACCAGATAGTGAGTACATGATAAGCAATTCCATGAAATGTTCTGATTCAAGTCCCCCAATGTCAGTCCAGGGCTTAACTAAACGTGTTTCCATTTTCTATTCAGTTAAGCCATAGATTTTGTTGGTGGTAGTTGTTTTACATTATATGAGGTGAGGTAAATAAAGTTCTTAAAGAATACAATTTTTTTGTCATTTAAAATTCCAGATCATGGCTGCATCTAAGGCTGATGTGCTCTCTTGATGCTTCACTGTTCCTAGGGTGTGTGTCTTTACTTGCCTATTATCTAGATAGGAGGTAAAGAAAACAACCATGGCATGGATTACTGTCTAGGCATGTTTCTGACCTTAACATTAGAATTTCCAAAGGGAGAAAACTCTATGGGAATGTGTCTGGCTGTTGGGTGATCTCCGGACATGGAGAATGGCTACGTAAAGTGCAATGTAGGAGGGATTTTCAGTGCTGTCTTCACATTCTGGTTGGGATTTGGGCCGCAAACTATTGGATAGCAAGTAGGTTGCCAGTTGCTTAAGATGTTTGTACCACTTGTAAAATACCACTTGCTTTAAATTTCATAATGAAGACCTATGAATCAGCTATTTAGTGCACTCATCCCTCTGGGAAGGTACCCCGCCTTGTCCTTTCAGAATGCTGACCACGTTCTCAGGGATAGCCACAGGGATGACCACATTCTCAGAGATAGCCACAGGGATGACCACGTTCTCAGGGATAGCCGCAGGGATGACCACGTTCTCAGGCATAGCCGCAGGGATGACCACAGTTTGATGGGTTGAGGTGACCACGATTTTACAGTATTGTATACAGTACAGTATATTTATATTGTTGTCACCTCTTAGGTCATCTGCTCCCTCACTCTTAGCAGCCCCAGTAGATTACACCTCATAAACTTTCTGACAGGAACTGGGCTGATGATGGCCACCAAAAAATGCTACCATGATTGCAATTGTCTTTCCTTTTTTTATGTCTGTGATGACAGCCAAGGCAAATACTAATGAGAAATAATGCCATTTGTATATGACAGCTACTTTAAACTTTCTACATGAAGAAAAGATGAGTGCTTGTTTATCGAGCCCCCTTAGACACTCGAATAATAACTTCTGCTTTATCTTACCAGTTCTGGCTGATGAGATAAATCTCTAGGATGCTGACCGTCCATAGTTGTAAAGGAGATGGGGATGTATAGTTTCCTAACAGGGAAATGCTGCTGTATGTGAAATGGTAGCTGCCTCAGTAAGGGAAGAGGAGGGATGTCTAGATTGGGTAGCAGAAAGACTCCCCAGCTGTCACCTGCATGACAGAACTTGCGCTCTCAAGGGCCCAGGAAAGTGACACAGATGAGAGAAGTACATTTATAAAAAACATCATTGACTTAGGAGGAAGCAAATATTTTGCTATTAGGAAAGAAGGGGCATAGAGTCAGCATTCTATCTCTGTTCTTTGGAAACTGACCTCAAGGAATTCCTGAATGATAGAGATTTGTAACACAATGGAAATTCTAGGGATGGAGAGATGGCTCAGCCATTAAAGGCTAAGCTCACAACCAAAAATACAAGAAATTCTAAAGCCTCTAAATTAGAGGCTCTTAGGTTCTGATCCTGGATCTTTAGTGTCTGACTTGGTTATACTTAGTAAATGGCTTCACCATCTCCCTGTCTCCCTTCTCTCCCTTCCTTCTCTCTCTCTCCCTTCCTCCCTCCCTTTTTCCCTCCCTCCTCCTCCTCCTCCTCCTCCTCCTCTCTCTCTCTCTCCCCCTCCCTCCCTCCCTCCCTCCCTCCCTCCCTCTCTCTCTCTCTCTCTCTCTCTCTCTCTCTCTCTCTCTCTCTCTCTCTGTGCACATATGTGAAGATATGCTTGTGGAGGCTTGAAGTCAATGCTGGTTGGATGTCTTCCTCAGCTGAGTTTTCTAACTTATCTTTTCAGACAGGGTCTTTCACTGAAGCTTGTAGAAGTTGAGTCTGGTTCTTCCTCCCATCCCCATGATCCCAGAAATAAGTCTCAAACTCAAAGTATATTTACAAATACTTTGGCCATATAGCTAGGCTCTTCCCTGACTAGATCTAACTTAAATTAACCCATTTCTTCTGATCTCCATTCTGCCACATGACTGGTTACCTGTGCTCAGGAATCATATGTCCTTCCTAGGCCTTGCACTATCCCAGAATCCTTTCTGCTTCCCAAATGACCTAAGGCATAGGTCATCCATACAGACACAAGGTATTCTCTCTACAGACTCTGGAGCTTATTTGCCTAGACTACCTAGCATATCTCTTCCTCCCCCTCCCCCTCCCCTTCCCCCTCTTCCCTCCCCTCCCCTTCCCTCCCTCCTTCCCTCCCTCCCAGGGCTGAGGTTTGAGACACTTGTCACCATGCCAAGATTTTCAGTGACTGCTGGAGATCTAAATTCAAGGCCTCATGTGTGTTTAGCAAGCAGTTTATCCACTAAGCCATCTCCCAAACCACTTCCTTCATGTTGTATAAGGGGCTGTTTTCTTCTCTGAAGTGACAGACTGTGATCTTTCCAAGTGAAACACTTCTTGGTTTAGTCCACTAACATGAGTGCCATTATGGCTTCTTTCAGACAGCCCTGCATAGGAAGCCTGTCAAACACAGAGGTTGGAGTCTTTTTGTTAACTGTCACTATTGCCATCACTGGCCTTTCTACATGAAAAGTGGAGGCATAAGATGTATCAGTCAGAGCTGTAGATAGACGGAGGAAAAGCTGGGGGCTCATATGAATGAGAGGAGCTAACACCCAAGCTTCTCGGTAATGTTAAAATTGCTACCATCCTGGGGACTAGAGAGTGACACTTAGAGCACAATCAGGGTTGTGACCATTAGTAGCCAGCCCATGTGAACATCCACATTCCAGTGAAGAACTGCCTGAGGTTTTCCATCCTGGGATCCCTTCCATCAGGGCACACTTTTTGGTATACCTACCCAATAGAAATCAGCAGATGATTAAACCTGTGGGTTGGGGGGGATGCTGAATTTTCAGGAGCAAGATACATCAGAAAACGAACCAAGCAGTTAGCAACAGAACCTCTCAAATGATGGTGAGAGGTGAGTGGTTAGGGACAATGTCTCAGCATGCCTTCTCCAGCCTTGGGGCATGCAGTGGGTCCTGGGAAGCAAAGGGTCTCTGGAAAGTACGTGCAGCTAAGGGGTGATTTCTCAGAGCTTTGACATATCTGTAGGTCTCTTCCTTCTGTCACACCCTCTCTAGCTGTTTTTCTTTCTGAGTCTGATTTTAATATATATCAGCATTCAGTAGAAAGTGCTAGATAGAGCGCTTTAGGCTTTTAAGGCCCTTGAATTAGAAAGGAAATTTTAAAAAAGGATTCAGATAGAAATCTGAGCAATGTGAGGTTTCTGTATGGAATATCAGAAGAAGTATAATGAATAATTAAATGAGTTATAGCTAATAAAATATACAGTGCGTTGCTTCAAACTGAAACCACCTCACTCTGCCTTAGGGATGAATGCTTTTCATTATTTTTTAATTTTTGCAAAGGTTGACCTTGGAGGTTTTTTTCTGGTAGATAATTTTTCTGGTAAGAATGAGATTACTAAGCACCTTAGTTTATCTGATACGTCATATTTATTCCTCTTATGGTTGCATTTGCTCTGTGACTTGGGTGGTAGTGTCCTTTGATCCTATCTTTGATGATCTCATTGCTGCTGTCCTCCAGCAGAGTTGGCTTGTTGATTTTAGAGCCCTGTCATGCTTACATATGGGTGACTGAGAAATCTCAGTGGCTCATGATCACTAGAGGGAACATGGATCATTTGGGTATAACAGTCATGGAAGAGCATGGCCCTTCTTTGTGTTTGTAGGAAAATAGCACCCAAGTGACTTGTTTCCATGAATAGAGGGATGTCAATCTTACACCTAGCTGGAGTAACACTCTCTTTGTTACTCTCTAGTCTCCTATTCTGGAACAGTGTTTCCCAGCAGGCCTTCTTACTGATATGCTTATTGTGAAGTGAAACATGTCAGAATACAAGGAAGTATTCTCCTCACGTAATTTCTATCTCTGCATTTATGATGTGTCTTACGAGGGGGAGAAAATAGGACATTTCAGTTACACAATGACAGACGCATGGGAAAAGCACCTGTAGTTTTCATCAAACAGAACAAGAAAAACCTGTTGTATTCAATTGGGGAATTAAATTTAGCAAATATAGCCTCTTGTTTGCTTAGAATGTGTACTGAATCTTGACACAAGCATTAAGCTCAGGACCAGGTGGTGTTGATATACTGAACATTAGTGGGTTTCACATACATAGATTTGGGTGAAAGGAGCTTTTATTCTGTTAATTGTTCCATATGGTATGTTTTTATTTCTCTCTCAGCAAAATTCTGCCACCAAAAAGACCAACATAGCTCTATACAGTTATTATATTCCACACAAAGAAAATCCAGCATGCTTTGATATAAGTATGAAGATTTACAGTGTGTATGAAACACATGTAACAGTAAGGAATGAAATGTTTACCTTCTATTCTATGTTGACATGAAAAATCTTATTTCTTATTAGTGCACTGAAAATACAATTTGTACATTTTTAAGTACTTTGGTGGTATAAAATATGAGTTACTTATCATAAATGGCTTAAATTATATTTTGAATATATAGAAAGATAGATTTCAAGTGTAATTACATGCAATGCATTGTTTTGCCTTCTGAGAAATTGCCCATGAATTCTGGTTTTTACAGACCATCAAAACCACTCAAGTATTTTACTAAGTATGTAGTTTTTAATTGCTGTCATTTAACTTTAAAGGATGATTACTTACAGACCTTCTGGAGTGAAGATTTAACTACAGTGTCTGTTGTAATCCCAGTGACCTAGCACTTGGGTAATTCTAGTTTACTTTTGGCACAGTAAATCTCTAGTCAAGCAAGTGTTTTTTAACATTTATGACTTCATGGAATTGAAGCAGAGGTGCCGTGCTTGATGTCAGAAGACCTGTGACTATTAATCAAAGGCAAAGGTACACCATCATTCCAAAAGATGCACCAAGTGACCCCAGTACTTCAGACTGTAATGCAGGAAACAAACCATGGCCAAGTTGTCTTGCTTTACCTGGGGGCAAAATACCTGTCAGTGCATCAGCCTCCTCTTCTCCTTGACTCCTAATGCCTTGTCAGTTTTGCTCAGGTAGGAAGAGACTAGAAAACCTCCTCAAAATTTTTTCAATTCTTATGAATTCTTATTCCACCTGTTATTATAGCAGAAAGAATATGTGCACATATTTTAATGTCTGTCCTACATGTCTGACATTAAAATACCAAGTTGTGAGGACCTTAATCATTTGTTAATTTTTAAATTATTCTGAATGTTTTTGCTTATTATTTAATTTGTAGATCATCTTCTTTATATCTCATGTAAATTAAATTCTCTCTCTCTCTCTCCATATATATATGTTATTTATTCTCTGCTGCACAGGGTCTCCCAATCTCCCATTTGCTAGGCATGTACTCAACCACTGAGCTATATTTCAAGCTCTCATGTTTTTGAAAAAATATTTGACTATGTATCCCAGGCTGAATTTGCACTCACTTTTTAGCCCAAGCTGTCACATACCCACTTTGTGTCCCAGGCTGCTCTTTAACTGGAACGCCTCCTGCTCTAGCTCCTCAATGTCACGATGTACATTGCCTTTGAAAATGTTTTCTAGAATGAAGTTGGGACCAGAACCATATTTGTTTATTTATTATTTATTTAATTAATGTGGATGGGTGTTTTGTCTGCATGTATGTCTGTAGATGCCTGGAAGAGGATATTGGATCTCTGGGACTGGAGTTTATGGTTTGAGCCACCATGTGGGTGCTGGGAATAAAACCCAGGTCCTCTGGAAGATCAGCCAGTGCTCTTAACAGATGAGTCATCTCTACAGCCCACCATATCCACTTCCTAAGGGTGTTTGTGAGGCAGATGCTTTTCTCCAGTTTTTTGAAAGAAGAGGTTACAGTGGCCTCTTATTGCTTAACCCATAATCCTACTTTACTTCCAAGGTCTTATTTCCTTCTGTAAAGTTACTTCTTGACTTTTCTTTTTTTCCAATATAGATCCACCAGTCAACAGTGAGAAGTCAGAAGCCGACAAATAATTGATACTGGGAAAACTTGGTACAGAATTGATTAGCATTATTCATCTAGCATTCATCAAGAGGAGAAATTATCAATTTTAGTAGTGAGATTGGCCCATTTACTATGTAACATCATGCAAATTATATATATGAACGCTATGTGATGTGAGTACATAAGGAGTGCACACAGAGTATGTATGTGTATCTCGCATACCCCTCACTGACTGCTACATGGAGGCATTATGCTTAGGTGGCCTTGGAGTTGGGCAGAACAATGCTGATGTAGGCTTGCTGAGAGCTTTTGAGACCTTGAAAAAGCCACGCAACTTCATAGTCTGATTTCTCTATGCCTTGGGTGAGGTAGGGACTGGTGGGAAGATTAAGTGATAATACAGATATGGGGCAGCTGTTGGAGGGTGTGGTTAATATTCAGTGTTTATTAAGTGCTTGCGATGTTGTCTTAGTTTTTATTCTTAGTAGCCAGCTCAGGGGCTGGCATTTGGAGAAGACAGAATAAATGTTGAATGCCGAATGGATGAATAAATAATAACTAACTCATTTAGAGATCCTAGGATGGATTGCTGTGATTTCTGTGCTTTGGAACTTGGAGACTGTTCTCTTTGACTTGGCTCGTGTCTTCCTAAAGGCTTATGTGGAAAGGAGGTGGCCACTGGACTAGAATCCTGGGGTCATGTGTGCCACCTCATCTCATGCCACTCTCTACTGTGTGAATTTGCTTGTGCATTTTGTATGTAATGTTAGTTGTTCAGTTCCAGGAATAGTTACTCAGATTTCTATGAAATGTGTATGAGATCTAGGTAGGTGGTAGTGTTCAGGAAAGTCCTGAAGGAAAAAATTCTAAATACAGAACTTGCATGAACATATGTAGTCAAAGGTAAAAGGCCAGAGGGTGTTTGAGAGGTTATTGGCTATACCAGAACCTCTAATGTACACATGTGCAATGACTAATAGGACTCCATAAATATGTTTGGTGGTCTCGAAGGAAAATCCTTGGTGTTGCTACTCAGTAAACACTAACAAGAGTGTCCCCTGTCTGAGCTGTGGTAGTCATGTGTGAAGTGGTAAATGGTTGTCTTACATGACCCTTACCATAATTGTAAACATTCAATTCCTTATTTATAGGAATATTTTGACTGCATTTTTTAATGTTTGAAACATCTTCTACTGTACAGAGATCCTTAGTGTCATGATTTTGGCAACATGTACCACCTGAGACAGTAGACTGTTATTATGTGTGAGAGAGTGTTTATGTTTGTGTGTGCATGTGTCTGTGGAAGCCAGAAGGCAATTTTATGTGTTGTTCGACAAAGTATGTCTACCTGTTTTTTTTTAAAACAGAGTTTTTCAGTGACCTAGAGTTCTCCAAGTAGGCTAGGCTGACTGGCCAGTGAGCCCAAGGGATCAAACTATCTCTGCTTGTAATCCTACCACTGGTATTAAAGTGTGTGCCACCATGCCTGCCTTAGTTTCCATGGATTATGGCTGTCAGACTCAGGTCCCCATCCTTGGAAAGCATGTTACCCACTGAGTTCTCTCCCCAGCTCAGCCCTCTTGTATTTAAATGATAGTGAAATGTTTCTGAATATGCCCTACTAATTTATCAGTTTGGTCTAGTAAAAATTCAAAAAGATAGTTTGGAAACAACTTAGAAATTTTAGCAAATTATCAAAGCTATTAATGATTTCGAATCAGTATGTATTTTAGAGATACTGGTGGCATTTGAGTCACTGGCAGGTCTCATTCACTGTCACTCACTAGAGCACCATGAGAGAGGTTAGACCACGTTCTTCAAATGTTATTGCTGTCCTCATGTTTCTCTGAACATCCAATTTTGGTACAGCTTGTAACCCCACTATAATACTATAAATGTAGAAGGGTTTATATGATTACACACATTTGCATAGTCATAGTATTGCTGGGACTTATGAGCCAAATTACTATATTTTAAGAAGATACCTAACTTTCCTTTATGCCTTTTTGAATAACATTGGAATTGTTTAAGTCCATTTTCATATAGACCTCAGTTTTCATTTTCCAAATTAGGTAAAAATAGACACCTCGTTATTATGACGTCTTCATCCTGAAAGAAACATCTAACGGGTGCAAGGCCAGCCCCAGGGTTTACCTCCTCCTTGTTAGCCTTCCATGTGAAAAGATATTTTCTAATTAAGGCTTTAGCCCTTCGTTGCTTCTGCTCGTTGCCTTTGTCTCTGGCATTGTTAGGAAATGGCAGTTGCTTCTTTAGCAGATGATACAGAATACTCAAAATATAACTTTTTTCCCCTCTTCTTTCAAAATAAATCTGTTATCTCGTGCCAACTCTTGTTTCTGAATAGAAGCCAGGCTGTTACCAGAATGGTTTTCAGTCCCTTTGAACATTCAGCTTAGCAGATCTCCTAAGGCCTTAGTTGGTGTGCCTCTGGGACCTCAGGCTCAGCCGTGGTTGGGTGGGGGGGTAGGAGGCAAGGGGGCGGGGCAGGGCAAGGGAGTGGGGAAACCACCCACTTGCACTTGTTGGTTTGGCTTCTCCCTTCTTGGGCTGGCCACCTTGGTTTGAAGATTGCTGTCATAGAAAAACAAACAACAAAAGCACTTTATTGGCATCCCAAGGTTGAATCATTGAATAAAAATGATCTTAAGAACGATGTGTGTGCTCTGAATATGATGTTTGTAGCTTCTGAAATAGTTAATTTCTCTTTCTGGGGCCTATCCTTGAACTCCTTATCCAATTTCCAAATAATTGCATATGAGATAAACTTGGATTCTAACTCCTTTCTCATTAGATGCCTACGCCCTTTCCACCATCATCTTCCAGTTCATTTCATGTCCCTGTGCAGTCCAGCTTCGCCTCAAACTGCTCAGCTTCCTGCCTCGGCCTCCTGACTGCTGGGCCTGTAAGTCTGCCAGACTCAGCCTTGAAAGCTCATATGTCATATTGTGTACTGCTTTTGTATCATGTTTGCTTTGCTCTATTTGTTTTAAATTTTCTTTTGAGATTTTTTTCACTCAGTTTTTTTAAATCATTTATAGTTCACTGTGACCATTGTGAAATAGTCTATTAACATCAACACACTCTAAGTAATGATGCAGCAGATTCATTCACGTGGTCCCTGTGCAAAGGTACTATTTCTCAAGAGTACAGTCCTAGAAATGAGGTGGCCAGGGAATGCACACTTAGTGTCTGGTAGTTGATGACGCATTCATGTGTAGTTTATATTGTACCAGGAGTGTATGGAGCCCTCTTATTCTGGCCAAGAGTGCTATTAATGACAAAAGTTTTTTTCTGGCCTGATGGGTATGAGTGTTTTCTTACTGTTGTCTTTCAATTGTTTGTACGAAGTTGGAGGAAGATTGAATATTCCAACTTCACCTCAGTGTTCTTCCTCTGTCTTCACCCTATGACAGAGTCGTCAGTTACATAGAGTGAAGCATTTGAAGATGTCCCATTTGGGTACCCTACTCCCTTCTCCCTGTATCTGGCATATCTGTTGTCCACTTCTAGGTGGCCTTGAGCAACACTGAGGCTGTCACGTAGCTCTGTCCTGCTGTGCCCTGAGCATTGGAGGGCCCTCTGTGTTTGAGAGAACTTTTGGACCCCATCTGTCACCAGAAAAGATCATATGTGAAATAGAAGCAAACCTTAGCTCCTCACCCTTGCTGCAGCCCTCTGCCTGTGGCGAGTCCACTCTTGAGTTCCTGGTTCAGGTTCACTCTCCTAAAGTGATGACAGGGTATGAGCTCAAGGCCCCTCTCCCCTCATTCCACTGGCCTGGCCTCGGCCATTCATGCCAGCTGCCAGTGCCCTGTCACTCAGCCAGGTCCTTGTCTCAGTACGTAAGCAGAGTCTATTTTTAAATAAAGCTCTCTCTGCAGTCTCTGCTCTTTGGGCAAAGCTCGCAGCAGTTGACCATGCTTTCTTCATTCCCTAGCTTCCTCTTTTCCCCAAGACCCCATGCTTGTTCATAACTTCATACCTTGCAAATATGAACCCCAGACTCACCTTCCATAGTGACCTTCCCAGCTTCCTACCTACAGTTTTGTCCTCTTCTTCCTGCCCCAAGTCAATCTTCAGTCTGTCTGCATTTTTTTCTCCTTATGGTTTTAATGAAGGACTAGTCTCTATATTATATTTACTTATCTTTTATTCTCTCCCTTCCCACTTCAACCAGTGAGAACACAAAACTGATAACTAATCTTAAATTTTAAATGTTTCACTCTCAAGTATTTATAAAGAATAATAAACATAAGTATACCTAATTCTCATTTTATTTAAGCATGTTTCCCAAATAAGTATAACATAGAAAACAATACTTGTTGTTGATTTTAATGTTCTTCATAAACCTCTAACATATATTTGGATTCTAGAATTAACCTTGGAAATACTATATTAAAACTTAGGCCGCACTACAATGTTCTTGATGCTATTCAGTCTGTTAAATTTTTCTGACTACATAATAGAAACATGCACCTTAAATCTGACCAAGAAAATCCACCCCTGCCCATCTCAGGGCTCTTGCTTCAGGTTTATTCTTCATGGAAGCTGGGGCTATAAATTTTACTAAGAGGCAAGTAGAAGCATCTGAAATTCCAAAGAATAAAGAAAGCTAACAGGCTGGATTTGTCTGAGTGAAATAAGTGGTTATTTAAGGGGTGAGCTACAAATATAACTGAGAGAGGAAAGGGGTCCCTTGCTTGGGGGCCACATTCCTTCCTGGGCAGGCTTGGAAGCACACAAGGCCACTCCACATGGAGCCCTTTGTTCTTCTGTTGGGGAAAACACTAGCTAGCTTACTGTAAATATGGCCACCTGCCAAACTGTGGTGCAGATTCTCTTTGTTTTGTTTTTATTTTAATACAGTAAGCTGGCAAGAGCTCAAGAATTACATCTCTTCCCTTTATTTACTTTCTCCTTCTACCTTGAAGAGTTTGTGCTCATCCTAAGAGAGGGAAACAGTTGTCACTGGGGAAACAAAACCAAAATTACCCAGACAGCCTTCTGCTTGTCTGGGCCACACTCCTAACGTTGGGTGGGGTGCAATGGAACATTCTCACAAGAGGGAGAGCCACCCGTGATGCACACTTGGGAGCTGGGTGGGATCCCAGAGACCTGCTAATACTGTACTCCTTTGATAGTGAATTCTGATTGGCTTGTGTTTTAGCCATTTTGGAGAGGTGCCCTTCCTCCAGTGTTCTAGAATATTCTTGGTCTTAGACTCATTTTCCATGTGCCTTGTCGATCTGTCTTGAGTCTACAGCTCCCTTACCCTGTGCCCTTGCAGCTGAATTAAAAAGCACATACAGTGATGGACGTGGCTACCTTCCTACTGTAAGGGCCTAACTCTTGAAACTTGAAACTTTTTCTCTTTTTCAATTTGTGAGAAAGCTTGGAAGTTTTGTTTATTCATAGGACAACTTACTATGAAAGTAGAAGTTGTCAGGAAGCAGAGAATGAATATCAAGATATTCTTATCAAAAGATACAAATTCTGCTGTTTTACTGAGAGAGAGAGAGAGAGAGAGAGAGAGAGAGAGAGAGAGAGAGCAGAGAAAATGTCTAAGCTGCCATAGAAATTAAAGATATATTGTGATTCTTTGTGAAAAAGAAGGCTATGAACAATTTCTTGCCTACTTCACTGGTATTACCATTATTTCCTCCAGTAGACCTGAAACATGTTTTCCTCATGTCACTCACTAATCTCTATTTTCTTACAAACATGCTATATGTCTAGAGTGTGAGGAAAGATATTTACCATTTTTCAGATAGATTTATGAGTAGAGAGTGTGAAAATCTAGAGTCAGATTGATTTCCTGTCAGTCTTTTTGAGCTCTATGGTAGAATCCAAGTCACCATGGGCAGTTGATATTCTCAGGAGATGGATGTTGTGCCAGTCAGTAGGACCAGTTTCCTTCAGACAACCATGTGTTTTCAACTCTAGAAGTGTTTTCTTTATAATAATTGAGAATAACTTTAAAAGTTGCATTGCTAGTCAGATCTCCACTTTTTCATACAAATTAGCTTTATTACACTAAGATATGAGGACCCAACAGGGTTATCTCAGGCATCAGCTGGCATTTGTTGCTAATATCTCTTACTTCAGATTGTAAGTGTAGAAATTTCATGTTTAATGGTTGTCAGCACAATGGATAAAATCATTATCTTTCCTTCAACTTGGATTTTACAGCATTGTGGACTTGCAGATAGGGAATCGATCCAGGCCCGGTCTGCTCATCCACGAGACAGTGATGCTTAATACATCTTCTACATGAAAACTACAGACAGAATTCAATGACCACTTTGCCTCTTTTGGTAAACTAGAATTTATAAAAGAAAAGAATGTGACATTTTAATGTTGCAATTATTTAATTTATAAAGATTGGAATGCATAATAAAAGCTTGAAAGATAAAAAAAAGATTGGAATGATAGTATACTATACCCCATGAACACAGAATTATTTTTTGTCCTTTGAGGAATTAAAAATGAATGTGAGTATAGAAATTTCCCAGCAGGTAATTTAAAGTTCTCTGATACTGGTTTCAATATTCTTGGTCCAGCCTGGTTGGTACCAGAAATGTTTCTGATTTCAGATTTTGTTTGGAATTTTAGAAAACTTATTACAGGTTTTACTAGTGGGAAATACTAATGATCAAATTCAAAGCATGGCAAAAAGTCAAAATTGTGGAGCATTTTTAATTTATTTTTTTTATTTCAAAATACTCAACCCTTATTTTTAATTCCCACTGTTTTAGAATCTGTTTTATTTCTGGGGCCATTGTCATTTGATGTCAATTCAAGGAATGTATGTGACAGGGGCTAAGTAAACACAGTTTGTTCCATTTCTAAGATGTTTCTAAGACTGTGGGCGCAAACACAGTCTTCCAGGCAAGGAATCCGCAGATGCAGAGCAGCCATGTGTGGCACCCAGACCACACACTCACCTCACTTGAGTCCTAGTCTGTGCATGTGGCAAGACCTGGGATTCCTGAGAACATTCATTAAAATGTTCTGATTCTGAATTTTCTTGTTTCTGAAATGAGAACAGAGCCTAAATCATTGATCCGTTATAAGCATTAGTTGAATTTAAGTTAGATTGTATGTGTGATCATACCAAACTTCAGTTGTAACATTTTTTTAAAAAAGTCCAATTTTTGTTCAAATCTATGATGAGAATCCATCGATTTCAGAGGAGTCTGTGTGAACGAGTTACAGGAAAAGGAAGTCTGGCATGCGCAGTTAGTCATAACCCTAGAGGACTCGTGTAGACAGTCGATGGGACAGCAGGTTGGCAGTGGTGAGTGCAGGAGACTACTTAAGAAGGCAAGTTTGAGCTGGGCTTTGAGAAACCCTGAGGTTTTTCCATAGGAGGAAGAAAAAGAAAGAGCTAGGAAAGGCTTCCAGCACAAGAAAGGATGCCATCATGGTGTCAGAGCTTGGCTCCTGTTGACAAAAAAAGGCAAACAGAAATTCAGGAGGAGGAGCCAAAGCACACCTCCACTGTGCGAGGTAAGAAGCAGCATTTCATCTCACTGTGGAGAGCTCTGCCTCCATAGAAAGCTGGCTGTTTCTTTTAGATTTGTTTGCTTGTTTAGTGTGTGTGTGTGTGTGTGTGTGTGTGTGTGTGTGTAATCAGATATAATTTAAAAATCTTAATTCAAGTAGTCTGCAATCCTCTAGTGATATAGTAGTTAAGATGGAAAAATCCTTAAAGTGGTTAAACTGTAGGGATCTGGGTCAGAGGTCAGTGGAAGAATGCCATGTCCTGGTGACAATGACAACTTAGTGAGTTTTCTCCACATTGATCTGTGTCTCCCTCGGTGAAGGAGTGACTATGAAGAGCAAAGACATTAACATTTGTGCTCTCTGAGGCTTCCACTTGACAAAGGCCATGCTTGAGGGAACTAACTGCAAGTTGCTCTGAGTGAGGCTGCTCACAGGCTCCTTGCATTTCCTAACAGGCACCTTTTCCCTCACCTCTGGTGTTTGCCTATGTTAAGAACACATCCCTGATACTTTTCTGCATATGTTCTCTTCAGGGAATGCTTTGATTACAGATTCTATCTCTACAAAAGATATGGATTGAATCTGAGGACTTGTAGTCTAGACCAGGGCTTTTGTTTGGAGAAAAGATGAGCTCGCTGTATAAACAAGAGAAAATATCCTGTATTTTTAAGCCAGATCATACTTACATCTAGAATATCAGCTATTGCTAGTAAGTAGACTTCTAGGATTTCAGACATCCTTATACTTTGTTTTATGGTTAACAATTTTTAGAGAGTGGGGAAGGAATCTAATACTGTATCCTATGAGAGACTACAACTACATTCCAGAACATTATGCCTGAAAGAACACACTTGCTAAAGCATGATGGTATATTTTGGTGGTCAGAATTTTTTAATACATTAGCAAAGTATTATTTTAATTTTAATTTAATTAATTTAATTTTAATAATTTTAATTTAATTAATTTAATTTTAATTATTTTAATTTAATATATAACAAAGTATTATCTTTTTGCTGAGAAAGAGACTAACTGTAGTTTGTGCGCAACAGTGCCAGTGTTTGTTGAAAGAAATCGAAGACATAGAAATCATCTTTTTTGTTGTTGAAAGCTGCCTATTTTGCTCAGCCATTTGTTTGTGAATTTTACCAGTGACCTTCAACTGCATCCACAGTTCCTTCAACTTCATGGTTTTGCAATGTCTTTACCATAGTGCCTACCTCCCAGGCTAACGAGAATTAAACCGTCTTCAATTTAGCACCATTTTAAGAAAAATGTATAACTTGGCATGTCTCCTAAATTCTTGACATTTTTTTATTACTGTATTAGTTTTCCATTACTGTAACAAAATATCTAAGATAGTCATCTTAAAAATAAAGTATTGAGCAGGTTGTATTTATATATTAAAGAATGTGTGTGTGTGTGTGTGTGTGTGTGTGTGTGTGTGTGATGTAAAACAATTAAGGAAATAGAGACTATGAATTTGAGAGCAAGGGAGTTCATAGGAAAGATTGGAGGGAAAGAGGAAAAAACAGTGTAGTTATATTTGAATTTCAAAACCCATTTTAGACAAGAAGACAGACTTACTGTGTGTGCTTCATGTTTAGAGGTTTTGTCCATAACTTGTAGACACCATTGTCTCTGGGTCTGTGATGACATCAAAGTTGGAGAGTGTGACAGAGAAAGCTCTTTACCTCACAGCCATGAACAAATGAGAAAGAGCAAGATCCCCAGACCTTCCCAAGCACAGACACAGAAGAAGGAACAAAGCCTCCTTCTAGCCACCACCTCTTAATGTCCACCAGCCCCTCTTAATGTCAAGATGGGGACAAGGCCTTCAGCACATGGGTGTGTAGGGCACATCCCAGACACAGGCCATAGCACCTCCCCCTCCCAACTCTGATCGAGCCATCTGAAGGGTCTGCTCATGCAGTGTTAAGACAGTTTGCACATTGCATGCCGGGATATGCATGATGAATTCCATGATGGAGCAGTGTTTTTCTAGTCTCTTATGCCTACAATGACACAGAGCCATAGAATTAGAAAGTCCTTAAGCATTTATAATTTAGTTGCTTCTAAAGTCAGCCAAGAAAAGTCAGTACCCCATGCTTATGAAAGTCAGAAGCCATGAAAGCAGCGTCTCTAACTTCCTAAGTAAACACAGTCATAAGGGCAAGCCTTTGTTTTAAAAGCCAGTTTTTAGGCAGATCTTTGGTCTCCTCCATATATCTGGATTTCTACTCCCCTTTCCCACCAAGTTTAGAGTTGGAGAAACTCTGTAAGCTCCTTGATTTTAACAGCACTCCATGTGACTTTATCTAAAACTTGATCTACATCTTTGAATTAGAGGCAGTGTTTGAAAAAAGTAAATCATGGAGAAAGGCTAATTATAGCTTTCTTTTAATCACATGTGTTCATGATTAGATTTGGGGGCGGGGATCCTAGCAAAATCAAATCAGACAGCTATCCTGACACAGCTTAGCAAAGTCTTTTTTTTTTTTTTTTTTTTTTACTGGTTTACAGTGAGCTTTTTCGAAATATCAATCCATAGAAAAATAAAGAGCTTGCAAAGAGAAGTTTGCTTCTGTGCTGTTGCCTGACCTGCCTGCCTTCCTCAGCTTGTCTCAGCTGGTCAGACACAGAGCTTCTAGGCCCAAGGTACCAGACTCTGTTCACGAGGGGCAAGGCCTCAGCTTTGTTCTGTGGTCAGATGGCATGGCAGACTCCAGCCAGTTGTCCTGCACCTGTCACTGGCTGGCTGTCTCCCAGGGACAAATCTTACTGTCCATCAGCACTGTTAGAAAAACACTTCAAAGGGTGTTTCTGGGATGGGCTGGCGGCATCATCTTGGATGCTATGAAACACGCTGTTAGTGACCTAATAAGTTACTGTCTCTGAAATACTGAGCCTGTTCCACCCGTCAGCACCATCAGCTGAACCATACTCACTGTGGGAATTGGAGAACTGGTGACAGCCGGTGTGGTTACCTGTAACCTCAGGGCAAATGTTGCTGTCCAGTGACTTCTGTTAATCCCTCGCCAAGGGGACACATAAGCATCTCTAGATGTGAACTTAACTAGTGATGTGAGAGTGGACACAGTTTACCACCCTGGAATGGTGGTGTGTGCTTCTAAGTGAGCAGATGGGATTGATTTGGAAATAGAGGATGTGACGGGTACAGTTCAGGTATTCAAGAATGACTTGATACTGGTCTTCAGTATCTGATTTGCTTCTTAATTAAAAACAAATATACAATCAAAACACCTCTAATATTTCATCCTTCAAACTGGCATCACTGTTGTGGGTAATGTCATTCTTTGTGGAATTCATGTTTCTGTGGACAATCGTGGGGCAAGCTGTGTGAAATAATTAGCATATTGAGGGGCTGGAGAGATGGCTCAGTGGTTAAGAGCACTGACTGCTCTTCCAGAGGTCCTGAGTTCAAATCCCAGCAACCACATGGTGGCTCACAACCATCTGTAATGGGATCTGATGCCCTCTGCTGGTGTGTCTGAAGACAGCTACAGTGTATTCATATACATAAAACAAATTTTTTTAAAAAAAAAATTTAAAGCATATTGAAAAGTGGCTTATATATATATCAGTGTACAATTTCTTGTTCATGTTTTAACTATATATAGAACAGACTTTCTGAGGAGTCCTTCATTTTATGCATTTATCTCTTGTCTTTCTTTTTTCAAAACTTTTTTTAAATTTATTTATTTATTCACTTTACATCTGAATACCAACCCCTCCTCTTCTCCTAGTACCCCTCATACATGTTGTCCTCCAATTCCACCTTCCCCTCTCTAAAGAGACAACCCCTCTCTGGGTGTCCCCTGCCACTAACACCTCACCCTCAAACACTCCACCACCCATTCCTGAACAGCAAGTCACTGCAGGAGTAGGTGCATCCTCTCCCACTGAAGCCAAACAAGATGGTCCATTTAGGGGCCCAGCATCCACAGGTAGACAGGCAACAGGCTCAGGAACAGCCCCTACTCCAGTTGTTGGGTGACCCCGATAAAGACCAAGCTTCTCATCTGCTACATATGTGCAAGGGGCCTAGGTCCAGCCTGTGCTTACTCTTTGGTTGATTATTCAGGCTCTGGGAGCCACCACAGGTCCAAATTAGTAGACTCTGTTGGTCTTCCTGTGGAGCCCCTGTCCTCTTCCAGTCCTTTAATCCTTCTCCCAACTCTTCTGTAATACTCTCTAAGCTCCATCTAATGTTCAGATGTGGGTCTCTGCATCTCTTATCATTGGTTGCTGGGTGGAACCTCTCAGAGGACAGTTATGCTAGGTTCCTGTCTGCAAGCCTAACAGAGTATTATTAATATTGTCAGGGATTGGTTCTTGCCCATGGGATGGTTCTCAATTTGGTGCAATCATTGGTTGACCATTCACTCAGTCTTTACTCTATCTTTGTCCCTGCACATATTTTAGGCAGCACACATTTTGTATCCTTTGTGCTGTTCTTTGAGGGTTTTTTTATCTTAGCCATACTGATGGGTGTAAGGTGGAAGCTCAGAATAGTTTTGATTCGCATTGTCCTAACGACTAAGGACTGAACATATCTTTAGGTGCTTCTTGGCCATTTGAGATTTCTCTGTTGAGAATACTTTGTTTAGTGCAGTACTCTATTTTTTAATTGGTTTATTTGGATTGTTGGTGTCTAACTTCTTGAGTTCACTAGATATTAGCCCCCTGTCAGATATAGAGTTAGTGAGGATCTTTTCCCAATCTGTAGGCTGTCATTTTGTCCTAATGATGATGACCTTTGACTTACTGAAGCTTTTTCAGTTTCATGAGGTCTCATTTATTTCTGGATCTTCAATTTAATTCCACGGATACTCCTGTTTCTATACCATCACCATGAAGTTTTGATTACTACTGTTCTGTAGTATAGCTTGAAGTCAGGGATAGTGATACCGCCAACAGGTTTTTGATTGTTCAGGATTGTTTTGGCTATCCTGGGTTTTTTGGTTTTCCATATGAAGTTGAACATTTTTCTTTCAAGTTTTGTGAAGAATTGTGTTAGAATCTGATGGGAATTGAATCTGTAGATTGCTTTTGATAAGATGGCCATTTTCACTATGTTAATCCTACCAATCCGTGAGCAAGGGAGGTCTTTCCATCTTCTGATAGAGTCTTTAAATTTTTTTCCTTCAGAGACTTGAAGTTCTTGTCATACAGGTCTTTTACATCCTTGGCTAGAATTATATAAAGGTATTTTACATTATTTGGGGCTATTATGAAGGGTACTATTTCCCTAACTTCTTTCTCAGCCCACTTATCACTTGTGTAGAGGAGAGCTACTGATTTCTTTGAGTTAATTTTGTATCCAGCCACTTTGCTGAAGGTGTTTATCAGCTGTAGGAGTTCTCTGGTAGAATTTTGGGGTCACTATGTATACTATCATATCATCTGTGAATAGCAATACTTTGACTTTTTCCTGTCCAATTTGTATCCACTTGATCGCCTCTAGTTATCTTATTGCTCTGGCTAGAACTTCAAGTACTAGATTGAAAAGATATGGGGAGAGTGAACAGCCTTGTCTTGTCGTTCCCCCTCCCACCCAATTTTAGTGGAAATGTTTAAGTTTCTCTCCATTTAATTTGATGTTTGCTACTGGCTTACTGTATATTGCCTTTATTTGTGTTCAGGTATGCACCTTGTAGTCTTGCTTTCTCCAAGACTTTTATCTTGAGGGGGTGTTGGATTTTGTCAAAAGCTTTTTCAGCAACTAATGAAAAGATCATATATTTTTTCTTTCAGTTTGTTCATATAGTGGATTATGCTGATAGATTTTCATATTTTGAACCACCCCTACATCCATAGGATCAAGCCTACTTGGTCATGGTGGATGATGTCTTTGATGTGTTCATGAATTTGATATGTGAGTATTTTATTGAATATTTTTACATCAATGCTCATAAGGGGAATTGTTGAGTCTTTATGTAGTTTAGATATCAAGGTGACTGTAATCTCATAGAATGTGTTTGGCAGTTTTCCTTCTGTTTCTGTTTTGTGGAATAGTTTGAGGAGTATTGGCGTTGGTTCTTCTTTGAAAGTCTGGTAGAATTCTGCACTTTGGTTCAGAGCTTTTTTGGTTGGGAGACTTTTAATGGCTACTTCTATTTCCTTAGGGTTTATAAGACTATTCAAATAGTTTACCTGATCTTGATTTAGTAATTAGTATCTGTCTAGAAAATGATAAATTTCATTTAGATTTTCCAATTTTGTGAAGTATAAGCTTTTAAAGTAAGACATAATGATTCTCTGAAATTCCTCAGTGTCCATTTTTATATTTTCCTTTTCATTTCTCATTTTGTTAATTTTGGTTCTGTCTCTTTGCCATTTAGTTAGTTTGGCTAAAGATTTGTCTGTCTTGTTGATTTTTCTCAAAGGACAAGGTCTTGATTTCATTGATTCTTTGTACTGTTCTCTTTCTCTCTAATTGATTGATTTCAGGCCTGAGTTTATTTCCTGCCATCTACTCCTCCTGAGTGTGTTTTCCTCTGTTTTTTTTTTCTAGAGCCTTCAGATGTACTTTTAATTTGTTAGTATGAGAACTCTCCAATTTCTTTATGAAGGCACTTAATGCTATGAGCTTTCCTCTTAGCTCTGCTTTCATTGTGTCCCATAATTTGGGTTTGTGATGCCCTCATTTTCATTAAATTCTAGAAAGTCTTTAATTTCTTTCTTTATTTCTTCCCTGACCCAGTGATCATTGAGTAGAGAGTTGTTCATTTTCCATGAATGTGTAGGCTTTCTGTTGTTTCTGTTGCTGTTGACGTCCAGCTTTAATCCATGGTGATCAGATAAGATGCATAGGGCTATTTCAATCTTCTTGTATCTGTTAAGGCTTGCTTTGTGACTGGTCAATTTTGGAGAAGGTTCTATGAGCTACTGAGAAGGTATTTTCTTTTGTATTTGGGTGAAATGTTCTATAGATATCTGTTAAGTCCATTTGAATCATAACTTCTGTTACTTTCGTTATTTCTCTGTTTAGTTTCTATCTTGATTACCTGTCCACTAGTGAGAGTGGGGTATTAAGGTCTCCCACTATTAATGTGTGAAGTTCCATGTGTGATTTTAAGCTTTAGTAATGTTTCTTTAACAAATGTGGCTTCCCTTGCATTTGGGGCATATATGTTCAGAATTGAGATGTCCTCTTGGTGGATTTTTCCTTTGATGAGTATGAAGTGTCCTTCTTTGTCTCTTTTGATTACTTTTGGTTGAAAATCATTTTTTTAGCTATTAGGATGGCTACTCCAGCTTGTTTCTTGGGTCCATTTGCTTGGAAAACTTTGTTCCAGCCCTTTATATTGAGATAATTACTCTCTTTGTTGCTAAGATGTGTTTCTTGTATACAACAGAATGAAGGGTCCTGTTTACCCATCCATTCTGTTAACTTGGGTGTTTTTACTGGAGAATTGAGTCTATTGATGTTGACAGATATTAATGACCAATGACTGTTAATTCCTGTTATTTTGATGATGGTGGTGGTTGAGTGTGTGTATATGTGTGTGTGTGTGTGTGTGTGTGTGTGTGTGTGTGTGTATGATGTGGTGTGTTTCTTCTCTATTACCATTAATTGTGTGAAATTATTTATTTCTTGTCTTTTCTTGAGTATAGTTAGCCTCGTTGGGTTGGAGTTTTCCTTCTAGTATCCTCTGTAGGGCTGGGTTAGTGGAAAGGTATTGTTTAAATTTGGTTTTGTCATGGAATATCTTGGTTTCTCTATGTATGGTGATTGAGAGTTTTGTTAGGTATAGTAGTTTAGTAGTAGTTTAGACCTATATCTGTGGTCTCTTAGGGTCTGCAAGACTTCTGCCCATGCCCTTCTAGCTTTTAGAGTCTCAGATGAGAAATTGGGTATAATTCTGATAGGTCTGCCTTTATATGTTATTTGTTCTTTTTACCCTTGCTGCTTTTAAAATTCTTTCTTTGTTCTGTATATTTAATGTTTTGATTATTATGTGGAAGGAGTATTTTCTTTTCTGGTCTAATCTGCTTGGTGTTCTCTAAGCTTCTTGTACCTTTATAGGCATCTCTTTCTTTAGGTTTGAGAAATTTACTTCTTTGATTTTGTTGAAGATATTTTCTGGGCCTTTGAGCTAGGAATTTTCTTCCTCTATTCCTATTATTCTTAGTGTCCTAAATTTCCTGGATGTTTTGTGTCATGAACTTTTTAGACTTTGCATTTTCTTTAACTAATATATTGATTTCTTCTATCATATTTTCTACACCTGGGACTCTCTTGTCCATCTCCTGTATTCTGTTGGTGATGCTTATGTCTATAATTCCTGTTCTCTTTCCTAAATTTTTCCAACCCAAGGAGTGCCTCAGTTTGTGTTTTCTTTATTGCTTTTATTTCCATTTTCAGGCCTTGAACAGTTTTATTCATTTTCTTCACCTGTTTTGTTGTATTTTTCTGTGTTTCTTTTTATTTATTTGCTTCCTCTTTTAATGCCTCTACCTGTTTGAATGTATTTTCCTGTATTTTCTTAAGGGATTTATTCATGTCCTCTTTAAAGGCCTCTATCATCTTTATAAAATTGAATTTAGGATCCTCTTCTTATGCTTCAGTTTCATTAGGATATCCAGGTTTTGTTGTAGCAGGATAGCTGGACTTTGGTGGTGCCATATTGTGCTGGGTCTTGTTGATTGTGTTCTTACACTGTCCTTTAGGCATCTGCTTTCCCCTGGTGTTGAATGGATGATCCTGATGGCAGAGGGACTTCTCAGGGAAGGGGGAGGGCGAGGGCAAAGCTGTGGGACAGACAATGGAGCTCAGGGTAGGCTCTTCTTGCTGTACTTCAGGCAGACCCTGCTCTGCAGACTGTGTCCCAGTGGATGGTGGGAAAATCTGACTGAGATGGGATTGGTTGTGCAGGGTTCTAAGCTGGTTAATTTTGAGGCCCTGAATGTTTTCACTGGGAGGCAGGATATTCTTGGGGTCCCACAAGCCTCCTCCAAACTGAAGAGCAAGCCCAGAGCTGGACAAAGGGGCTCAAGGCACCGCCCACCACTCATCTCTGCAGGCTGTCCCAGGCAGACCAACTGGGATAGCTCCATTTATCTTTTTTCGGAACATTTATTTTTGTGTTTGTGATATAAGTGGGTACAATCCCTTGTGCACGCACACACATGTGTGGAAGCCAGAGATTGACAGAGTGTCTTCCTCTATTGCCCTCCACCTTATTTTCTGAAGCAGGGTCTGTCATTGAACATTCAACTCATTGTTTCACTAACCTGATGGCCTTGGTGTTATCTGCCTGTCTGCACAGATGCTCAGTTCTGTATCGGCTTCTGTATCAGCGGATACTGAGGATCTAAACTCAGGTCGTCATGTCTGTGCGACAGGCACTGTACTCAGTGAGCTGTCTCCCCAGCTCCATTTTATCCATTTATATCAAACATTTTAAAACAAATTCACTCGTGCAATGCTGGAAGGAATTGTACTTTAGGTATTTGCCCTTGGGATCCATTTAGGGCTATTTTTCATATACTAGATTAAAGTATATACATCTTCCCCTGCTGACAGGTAACTGCCAAATGTTACCAGCCCCATTGCTTCCCAAGGATTCTAAAGCACAGACTGTATATTACCCTAGTGTTGTCAATGGCAACAAAGTGGGAAGTGTCAGAAAGGAGCTGAGTGTAACAAGGGCAGCAGTGCCAAAAGGACATTGTTGGTGAGGGCCAGGGAAGGCTCTGAAGGTCAGCATAGACCAGATCTGTTCCCACTTGACCCTGTCTAGCTCCACACACCAGGGCAGCAGACTTGTGGATAGAGATCATCACCTCCAGGGACTCCGTTATTTGTGTTTTATCTGATGCTCAGCAGCTTCTCTTCCTTACCCTTTCCTCTCCAGGGCAAGGCTCCATGTCACTTCAGTACTCCAGGGGTCATCCTGTTCCTTCCCTGCTCTCTCCCTTGTGTAGAATGCAAGGCATCTGTGTCTACCGCTGCAAAGTACCGGCTCCCCATGTGCTCAGTGTTCCTGGGCTGGGGAAAGACTGCATATGTAAATGTAACATGTAGTTTTTGTTTATGATAAAATGTACCAGTGTTGGCTACTACTGCTGCTACTAATGACGTGTGCTAACTATAGCAGGGTGGGGTAGGCAAGCTAAAAATAACACTGTTTCCTTTCTCCTTCTTTGATGAAGTAGGAATTTGGTTGCACTCAGTTTCTTAGTGTTAAAATCCATCAGATCTGAGGAACAGAGTACTATTGTTCAGATGTATCTTCCTCCCATACTCCCCCAGGAAGGGGCAGCAAATGAATAAAAGTCAGGAATGCTCTGAAGCTCAGAGAGAAGAGACTTCGCTAATCTTAACTGAGGAGCAAGTCTAGTCAGGGTTTGCAAGACTGGCAGCTGAGAAAGCCTGGCAGACAGGAGAGGGGACAGCTGATAGGCATGGTGAGGACGGAGGTTGGGTCACCACCCTTGCAGACAAGCACACCAAAGGAGAGTTGGCTTGAGACTCTGTGATTGATGGGCAGAACAGAAAAAGAGGAAAACTGAAGAGGTACCAGGAGTCCAGGTGTAGAGGGAACACAACAGGGAGGAGCGCTCTGCTTCACACAGACGCAGGTGAAGGACGTGGAAGAAGGACACAGGGATTTCTAGACTATTCTTTTCTATTTTTTAAAAGAACCTCCATTTCTTTTTTAAAAGACATTTACATTGAATCTGAGAAACCCAGATTTTTAAAAAGAAGTTAATTTTCTCCTCAATCTTCAGGTTCTCTCTTGATGTAATATAGCAGTGTTGACCATAAATTTTTCCTGCTGGGACTAAGGAAGAGCCGTGTAGTTCTGTCAGGTTCTCTCTTGCTGTGACACAGCAGTGCTGACCATAAATCTTTCCTGCTGGGAATAAGGAAGAGCTGTGCAGTTCTGTAAACTTAGGAGGCGTATGCTACTTGCCTTAGTGACTTTATGGATATTAGGCTGGGATTGTGGTTCAGCTAATGAACTGAAAACCCAAGCTGATGGTCTCATCATTCACTTCAGCAGCCTGTCTTACATTTCAGGCTAATATCTGTGTTTATACATGATTGCTTAACTGGAATCCTCTTGGTACATTAACATTTTTCATATCAAACCCTATCTGAATTTTAATAGTCAGGAGTTTTTGCAGTTTTTTTAGAATAATTTTAAATTATTAAATATTTTGAGACAGGGCATCTTGTATCCTAAGCTGACCTCAGATTCCGTGTCCATGATGGTCTGGAACTCCTGATCTTTCTGCCTGCACCTCCTAAGTGCTGGGATTCCAGGTGTGCACTACCATGTCCAGTATATGCAGTGCAGAAAACAACTTGGGCTGTCGCCTGTTCTAGGAAAGCACTCTGCCTACTGAGCCAGGTCTACCCACAGTTTTTCTCTGAATTATGGCATCATGGTATCTTTTATTTAAAATTATATTGTACTTATGATATGATGGAACAGTTAAAATATACTGAAAATTTACATAGACGCCTAGGTTTTTGTATGGGTTGAAGCAATTCCATTCTTTGAAACCAACCATTCATTTTTGGGCAATGTTTTAACTGTAGCAAAAACAAAGTCTTGTAACAAATCCATCGTATTGTAGAGACTGATTAGTTTAGAGTAGTGACTCAGATATAGAGGCACTGGAATCCTATTTAAAGACATGTCTAAATGAGTAACCTGAAAATGACAAAATACTGTTTTGGGTTCCTAGAATAATATACATGTTTCCTTCTGTGTGATATCTTTAATTTATTTCTAAGTGGGGAAATGGAGCTAGCATACCTTATGGGGGAAACACCACAGTGAGGGGGCTTTTTAAGAGATTTGAATTATTGAAGTCACATGACCATTGTAATTCAAGATTTATTTTATTGATAAAATGCAAACATAATTGATATAGCAGGACTTTTGACTGTTAGAGTGTTCTAGAAAATCCATTTTTAAATTATCCTTTAGTTAGGATTTTTTGTCATTTTAACTTTTGATATTTGAGATAGATAGTACTTAGTCTTCTTTTAAGACAAAGCAGAAATGAAGCATCTTCCTACCACACTCCCCCGGGGAGACCCTGCAAGTGAAAGTTGGGAGTTTTATTTGTGGGGATGCTTGTGAACTGCTGAGTCAGTACAAAAGAAATTGGTTTTGTTCAAAAAATATCAATTTAGTGTGTGCCGCCTTGAAATTAATAAATTCTAGAGCCAATAATTTTAGTTCCAGCATGCCTTTTACAGTATCTTAATGTTCTGAAATAAAAGGCTGTGAAAATGCCCTGGAAGTGCTCAGTGGTTCTTAATTGTTTCCTCACATAATTGGCAAATCACGACTCAGCCTGCCCTTGGAGTGCCCTGAGGAGACTGGGCATTCGAGTAACACCGTTGCATGAGAAAGCTGGAGATGGCAACAAGTTAGAACCTGCCATATGTACATTACACACGACAGCATCCTATGCCCATTCTGGGAGCTTTCAGGCAGCAAGGGTCACATCTGGCTGTCATCACTAAGTAGACTGGCACTTGTCAGACTGTAACCAGCCCCAATAGGTTCTCCCCTTGATGAGTTCAGAGCACAAGGAATAAGGAATAGGTCAATGGTTACAGCAAGTGTGGGGAGCACTGTGTCTCCCAAAACAAAAACCAAGGACAATTACAGGGAAGACTCATGTATACTCCTGTTGGAAGGATTGCAGGCCCAGGCAGTCACGTGTCATAACTCCTGCATTTACATAGGTCTTCCAAAGACAGGAAGAATGTAGGGTAGAGATCTTAACATTATAATGAGATTAAACGGAGCCATGTTTACTCCAAGCTACAACCAAAAGTAAGGAGACTTTGGGGTAACACAAACTAGTTCCTACTGGTTTTTCTCTGGAAGGCCATTGAAAGAGCTGTGTGCCTTGCAGCGTACAGGTACTCATCTCTAAAAACTCTTGCCTAGCAGCTAGCAAAACCATGACTTCTTTGTTTGGATTCAGAGACTGTGGGCTGTGTATCTGCCACAGGAATACCCTGGGGTTACATTGAGGTCTCCATGCATGCGTAATCATAGTATGCTAGACGAAGTAGCATCAGGTTATACTGAAGCTGTGCACCAAGCAATGAAGTCACAGAATACACAGAGTGAAAGGCACAATGAGGGGATTTGGAAAAGGGGTGGAAAATTATACCCTTTTTATACCTTTTCACAGCCTTGTGGGTAAGATCCAACAATGTTATTTTCTTTGATGCAAAAGGCAAAATTAATTTGCCCAGCATTCTATGTTTTCAGCAGATAGGGTTTTAAAACTCCCGTGTTTCTTCAGACTACTTCAGTGATTTGTATAAAGATTGAGTAGAAGTTTGAGAACAGAAAGTTTGAATTTGGTAAACAGAACTTTCTGGAGTTACTTTGTTTGGTGTTTAGAGTTTGTCATTAAGGACGGCCTTTGTTGTACTGAAACTGTTGAACTTGGTTGAGAGTGTTGGCTAGGCTCCCAATAGGGGCAGAGCCTAAAATTCCTCTGAGTTCATGAACTTGAGTGAAGAAACTATTACACTTTCATTTTCATTGATATCTAACTGAAACGTGTCATTTCCCTAATGACAGTTGTAGGCAATAAACCAGAGGAGAATTGACAAACTCAACACTCTGCCTTTTGCAGAACGCATGTGTGTTTTCATGTCACATTACACATGTGGAAATTCTCAAGGCCTTTGAAAATGGGCTTTACCATCAATACTTTAAACTTACAGAATTAACTAATTAATCTAGATCTTGTTGCTTAATACACTAATAAAACAGTATGTTACTATGTCACAATATTTTGATAACTGCCAGTCTTACTGATTTCTATGTCATGTAATTATACACATGTGCTCTCTCTTTCTCTCTCTCTCTCTCTCTCTCTCTCTCTCTCTCTCTCTCTCTCTCTTTTTCCCTCTCACTCTCTAACCCCACCCACCTCCTCACTCTTGGATCTATAAGCTCCAATAGGCTGCAGGAAGGATTCCAGGTGAGAGCTGGAGATATAGCTCATTTATTTATTAAAGTACTTGCCTCATAAACACAGGGACTTGAATTTTATTCTGGAATCTACATAAATAAGCTGAACATACAGTAATATTCCAGCCTGGAGGGGTAATAGCTCATGAGCTCCCACCCCTAGCTGAGGAACTGTTAATAGCTGATGGATTCTGGGAGAAGGAGAGCCAATTTTTGTTAAGGGTATAAGCCTTGGTGAGTAGATAGTGCTCCAACAGATGGCTCCACACCTATGAGTATATAGACAACATAGACTGGTTTTGGTAGGTTATTTTTTTAATCCATGTTCAAGAGTAGGGGTAGGGTTGGGAGGTGGATTAGGGAAGAGTTGAATATAGAACAATAGGGGCTGAATATGATCAAAATGTTCTCTACTCGTGAATGGAATTCTCAAAGAATTAATAAATAAAAGAGTGTACATTTTTCTAAGTAGGGTATGGTGGCACGTGCTTGTAATCCTAGCACTGCAATGTTGCAGAACAGAGAAATAATGACCCCTGGGGCTCATTGAACAATGCATTTTGCCTATTCAGATTCAGGCAAAGTGAGAGCCATTGTCTCCTAAAAGAAAACAGGGAGGACAGCAAGCATCCATGAGACAAGTTATGTTGACGCTGGCCTCCAAATGTGGCACACACACACACACACACACACACACACACACACAGTGTGATCACGGGCAGCCAGGCCATGTCACATTATGCCACATAATGATGACAGCCACCAGTGGTTGATTTGAGATGACTGCAAAAATACAGGAAGTAGCTTTCAAAGTGTTGGTGCTATACATACTGAAGGTGTTATTAAGTAGATTTTTGCCTTCATAAGACATGGCATTTATTACTAATGATTGTTAAGAGTATAAATGAGGCATCTAATATAAATTCTTTCCGTCTACAGCCTCAGCATGGCTCAGTCTCCTTACTCTTTACACTGAATGATATACAAACATGTTAATCCCAATATAGCTCCAAACATTTCCATTCATGGAAGCAAAAATTTCCCCTCAATATTTCTTTTACACTTAGTTTCCATATTCACTAATCTTTTTCTAAATTTATGGGCTTCAGTCTCCCCAAAACAATGTTGTAGGCATGTAAAGTCTGAGAGAAAGCATGGACTTCATTTCTAGAAAACCAAAGTGTAATGATATTGTTGTTGGGATACAAAATGCTCCCATAGGCTCATGTGTGTAGACACTTGGTGCCCACTTACTGGTGCGCTTATGGAGTAGTTACGACACTTTTATAAGCTGGAGTCACATAGGAGGCAGTGGGACACTTGGGGGTGAACGGGTCTTATTGTCTGATCCCACTGCCTGTCCAGTTTCTGCTTCCTGTTCTTTCAAGATATAAGAAGGTGAAACTCCAATAGCATATCATGCTGATGACTGTTTCATTACAATGTTGAAGTGTATCCCTGAAGCCTGACTTAGTTGCTTCTTATTTTGTGTTGGGTTGTGGTGTTGGAGTAAGTTAATGACAGGAATATGGGGAAACTCCTTGATTTATTCAATATTATGAATCAATAACCAAAGATAAGGAAGGACACCCTGAAGACATGTGGTGCTTTATCAAAGTTTATTCCCTATGCCAACCTCATGTAGGTCAAAAATGTTAGTTATTGACAAATGAATAAAGTGGAATCAACAGGCAATTGCTAAATGGTCACATTCCTCTGAAGTTCCGGATCAGAGTCAGATTTGAGGTTAATCCTAAGGCCGTGTGGTCCAGTTAGAATACAGATACTGAATAAGCTTTGTTAGGCATTGTGCTTCAAGTGTAAGATCTTTGGCATTTTCTCTCTCTTCTGCACAATTCATTTTATCACTGGTATCTGTGACTGAACAGTTTTGGGAGGTGACTCTGAGCTTCTACTTAGAAGTGACACTTGATTCAGGAATATGTGAAGAATCTAGATTTCAGTTATGATGCTTAGTGATGGAGTTTGCTTAGAAAACTGTTCCTAATGACTCTGATACACGTTCAAGTTTAGAAAGTCTGTTATGTGATCAATTGCCTGGAAGAAAATCACTGGGAGGTGAGTTGGGATGTCAGACTTCAGACTCCATGGAAGTCAGGACTTCGCCTTGAAATAAATGTTGGAGAAACAACAGCAGAAAGGGTAAGAAAAAGGAGAAGAATAGAAATATTAAATTGGTATCATTGACTGGCTCCCTATAGTCACCAGGAGCTGTGTCATGTCTTCTCATTGCTCTCTTACGGTGAGCAAATGGATACAGCTCAGAAGGATGGAGCAATTGTGTCATCTGTATAAGCGATACTTAGTGATGGGTCGCCTGACTCACAACCGGGGCTTTTCTGAGCCATATTCCACTGACAGAGCAGCTAGAGAACATAGAGGGAGCTGAAGACTAGACTGTAGAAAGATGTCAGACATGGAAATAGTCTTGCTCCTACCACCAAGATGCTCTTTTAAAAGATACCCTTCCCCATCTTTGCCTACCCCTCTGCCAAGTCAGGCTTTCTTGTGTGTGATTGATGTTCTTTGTATGTACTTAACAGAAGAAGAACTTTGGCCAGTTCACCATTATTAGTTAGGCTTAATGATCTCCTGCCATTAGCACCTCGGTGGTCAGCCCCATAGCATGCAGAACCATGCCTATTTTTTTTTACTGCTACAGATTCCATACATGGTATCTACAACTCTGTAAATTTGAAGTAATTGAACCCAGGCATCAATATGTGCAATTCTATAAATGAATGGTCATTGTAGAGCACCTAACATGGGAGTAGAAGGTCACACTTTTCATAAAATGAAACACTGTTGACAGCTTCTAGCCATGAGACACAAAACATTTCGTATGTTTTTAAGGAAATCCACATGTTAAATTTTTATTTTTTAAGATTTATTTTGTGTGCACGTGTTGTCTGAATATGTGTGTGTACATCACACATGTACATTGCCTGAGAAAGTCAGAAGATGGGGCATTGAATAATTTGAAACTGGAGTTACATATTCTTGTAAGACACCATGTGTGTGTGTTGGGAATTGAACCCAAGTCTTCTGGAAGAGCAACAAGTACTCTTAACAGCTGACCTCCTCCATAAGTTATATTTTAGTTGGATTGTGTATGTCTCCATTTTGTACATAGAGACTATTGGCAGCCAGCCCTCAGCAAGCTTTAGAGGTAAGAATGTACCTGTCAGAACAGGAGGGGAAAGAGCTCAGCACTTAGTTAGTGTTCGTGCTGTCTTTCTCTACCATGGTCTTGGGACTAGGGACATTAAATTCAATTTAACAGTTCATGAGATGGTGGACCAAAGAGATTTAGCTTGTCTAAGGATCAGACGATAAGATGTCAGAGCAAAGATTAAAATCAGAGTCCATGATTTTTCCCTTAATTACATGTGTTTGAGATGAATGGAAAGGACAGTCTGAGTTCTCCAAGGACACTAGCCAGCAGCAGCCTGCAGAGGTACCGTGGGGGAGGCTTGCTGAGGTCCTCTCATTATTGACTTATCCGGAACTGTTAAGAGTCCTGTCAATCCCTCACAGACAAAACTGCTTCATTGACAGTGTGCTCATCTTGTTACAGAAGGAAAAGAATACCCTGGTGTAGAGACTTCTATTCATATATTAGCAAAGTCCTTTGACTTTGTTGTTGAGAGTTCTCACATTTGAACTGATTCTGAGTAACTAATATGGGGTACTGACCTCTAAGTCTCCAGTTTAGAATTTCTTTTCTTTTTAAAAATATGTGGTGTTTGTTTGGTTATCCCAACAAATATGCAGGTGTGTTTGTGTGTGTGTGTGTGTGTGTGTGTGTGTATTCACATGTGTGTGCAGGTGCACCTAAATGCATAGGTATTATGGGATCGCTTATCTTCATTTTTAATTTATTATTGATTTATTTTGCATTTTTCTTAAACACTCAATTTCTGCTGCAAGGTCATTGTTTGTGTTCCTTGGAGATTTATTACGGCATAGACCATAACTAATATAGCCACACACTACATGATGGCCTTTCTGTCAATATCCCTGATCATATGGGTGGAGGTGATCTCATAAGATGATATCACATAGTGGTGTCTCAGCTATCTTGGTTTGTTTACATGTACACCCATGTTTGCATGACAAAGAAATCCCCTAAGGATGTGCTTCTCAGAATTCATCCCCTATGGCTAACTGACACATCATTATTTTAAAAATACTAAAAAAAAGTTGCATCTCTATCTTTCTGTGTGTTGATCTAGAATATATTAATTATCCAATTGTTTCCTGAGAAAACAAGTTTGTATGCATTATATGTTGACCCACTAAAATCTGAGGGACATGGCCTTGTGCATCACTAACCCAGGGAGAATTCCAGACTTCACTACCACCCATTTATCTTAGAGTACACTTCTCCAATAAACATGGCTGCAATGGCACTAGGAAATATGACCTGTGTCTGCTGTATGTTTTGTTGACTAAAATCACTGATATATAGCATTTTACTGTGTTTTCTACCTTCAGAGTGCTGACAGTTTGGTGGAAGGGAGAGAAAAACTAAAATGCACTTCATGATGTTGACATTACAATGAGGCCTGGGCAGTAGCTGAGGGTGCCATTGGTGAAGGTGACAACCATGGTCAGGCACACCCGCTGTTGTGCAAACCCAGATGTACTGGCTTTACATTCATTAAATAAGTCATTATTATCATTTCCTGTCAGAATATATGAAATATAATAATTGTCTTTAACATTATATAATTAAATTACGTGAAAGCTCTTATACCTGGTATGCAGTGCAGAGTTTAATTTGACTCCTTAATTACTATGTGAATTAGAAAATTCCAGAATGTAAGCTATCATGTTTGAAGGGCTGAGGGTATAGGTCAGAAGTAAATGCCTACCTAGCATATGCAGATCTCTGGGTAAAATCCTTAGCATCTCTCTTTCTCTCTCTCTCTGTCTCTCTCTCTCTCTGTCTCTCTCTCTCTCTCTCTCTGTCTCTGTCTCTCTCTCTGTCTCTGTCTCTCTCTCTCTCTCTCTCTCTCTCTCTCTCTCTCTCTCTCTCTCACACACACACACACACACACACACTTTTCAAACAGTGATTTGAAAGCTTGATTCAGTGTATAATCTAATCACATTCTAAATAAATTTAAATAGAAATAATTAATCCTTTTAATATGTCCTACGCTTATAGAATTATTTTAAGTTTCTTTAGCAGAAGCAGGCACATTACCATGGTGTCTATACTGTTAATATCATCCAGTTTGTGATGGTTTGGCATTGCTTGCCTTTCCTTTCTGCTCATTACTTTGCAGTAAGAGCTGTTTACACAGAGAGCAGAGTAGACCGCCAAAAAGTCTAGTAAGGTGCATATAGCGTGTGAAGCTTCCAGCAGTCACAGAGGATGGACTCAGGCTGTGCTATATTCATCCAGTTTCAGTCAAATTGTATTTTGCAGTTTGGGTTTAAAGAAGAAAACATAGACTATTTTGTAAGACAAACTATAATATATTGTATAACATCCTATTTGTATGCATGGCTATGTAAATAAATTGTGTTTATTAATTAATTTCAATTTTCCTAAATTGCTCTTTACCATGCTTCATGCTAAATAAGCAAAATGACATTGAGGTGTAAAGTAAAGACGGTGAAAAGTCCTTTGTATCAGCAAGAACTGACTAAATGGCTAAGGCTAAGCTTTCTGTATTGTGTTTCTCTAAGAACAGACTTAGCAAACCCAGCTTGTTCTCAGCCACTCCCACTAAGACTCTGCTTTCCCTTTCTCCACCGTTACTTATTGCTTAGATATGAACAAGGCAACCTGACCCTTCCATCCTATGCCACATTGCCCCAGGGTCTCATTCGTACTCTCCCTCCCGTTCTCTCATTCCTAATGCTCACCAGCCTGCAGCCTCTGGTGAACTATGGAGGACAGCCCCGTGGGTGGATTGACCTCTTCTGTCTATAACACTACCATCCTTAGAAGGCTTATCAATTTTTAAGCAGAAAGTTTGGTTAAGCCTCTAAATTATCAGTAACATGGCGTATAAATATGTGACAAGACTTCCATTTTTCTCAAAGGAACTAGGAATGCCAACATATTCGAATGGAAGAGATTGATTCTGACTTTTTTCTTTTCTTTTCTCTTCTTTTCTCTTCTTTTCTTTTCTTTTCTTTTCTGATTCTCATTGACTCCACCATGTATTCTGTTCTCGGGAAATAAAAATCTCAGAACTCATCAGATCCAAAAAGACACAGTGATAACTAATTCATTTAGGCATATATAAAATGTGTTATTCATTTGCTTACACTATAATTTTCTTTGAAATGTCTGCCTATTTGGAGTGGTAGAACCAGAGATCGTTAGAATCCCTTTGATATAGAGCTGGCACAGATCCTAAGTAGGACCAGAGTGGATGTTGCCTTGCCCGCTATGGGTGTTAAATCCTATCTTCTGTCAGGAATACCTGAAGAACCATGTAGTACAGACTGCCATAAAAATATTATACAGATTATAAACATTCATAGTGTTAGCTTTTTGAAAAATGTATATGTATGTATATGTATATATCTGCAAAGTAGATGAAGTGAACATTTATACCAAGCATTGAGTGTGTTTGCAGGAAGGATCTTACAGGGATTTTCTCAGAGTATCCTGAAATTACATATCTATACTATCAGGTCTGGCTTTAAGTGGGTTCTCAAGTTCTAAACTCCATAGCTCAGTATTTTCATCATAAATGAGTATTAAATTTGTGCTCATAATTAAGCTATACTTGAAAGCAATCATGGGAATTCTTAAATAGAAAAAATGAGTATAATAAAGACATAGTAATTTCACAGAAATGGTTAATGTTAAGTAAAAGAAGGACTTTAGGTGGAGGCCTCCTTGTGCTTAATGTCACAGAGACCAGAAAGTCACTTAGCTTCTCCTAAGAACACACCTACAAGCGTAGGAAACAGCAGTACTTTTTATTTGCCTAACTGAAGTTATAAGTTATAGGAAGACGCCTGTTTTATGGATTCTTAAGGTCCAGCTTCAGGTTAGTGTCTTCTGGCTTTGCATTGGGAACCGTAAGTTGGATAAAGGGTTAAATCATCCAGAAAGGGAAGACTGGGATATTAAACACATAGACACTTTTTCAATAGAACAAATGGGCTTGTCTCAGATTATGGTGATGCTCTTAATATAGAAATGAAAGGATGCAGATTTTAAAAGTTTACAAATGAAGATTTAAGAACCATTCTTGGTAGTTAATACTAAAATAAAATTTAAAAACTCATTGTTTTTTGCCAAAGTGTTTAGGGTTTACCTCTGCATGTTCCAGATTAGACTTGGAATGATATCTCTCTCTCTCTCTCTCTCTCTCTCTCTCTCTCTCTCT
>NW_021620042.1:470767-495231 GCF_004785775.1 Grammomys surdaster
TCTCTCCCTCCCTCCCTTCCTTCTTCCCTCCCTCCCCCCCCCTCTCCCTCCCTCTCTCCCTCCCCTCCCTCTCTCTCTCTCTCCCCCCCTCGCTCTCTCGCTCTCTCACTCTCACGCTCTCACTTTCTCCCTCTCTCTCATTTACTATGGGATTAAAGATTTTAGAGCATCTATGAGTGTTTACCCAAACACATAAATTTCACTAAAGAGTAATTTAAAAGTCTTACCACAACCCCAACTATTTGTATGTGGAACCTATAACATGGTGACACTCTGCTTCAAAGCACCCCACTGCACACACATGTATATACACACCCAGTCTTGCTTCTGTGTTCTTCTTGATCATCCTAGCCTATGTGGGAAGGTCCCCTCAATCAGAAACTACCAGATTTGTTTTAGGATTTTCCCTGGAGACATGCTAGGTCAGAAATAATGAGGGATTTCTTGCATTAGAGAATTGTTGGAAAGTATAACTTTGTTTTGGTAACAAGACTGTTTTTACATACACACACATAAGCTATGGGGACAGGATTTTTGTAAATCAATCTGTCCTTGGGATGTGTGCCATATACATAAGGCTACTCGAAGAAACAGTCTTTTAATTGTGAAATAATGTCACAGTTATATATGGATCCCAGGGATCTCTTGAACAGCTTTGAATTTATGGAATATAGCTTCATTCTAAGCTCTCAGCATACCTACTTGTAGTGAGTCTGCCATTGGTGTACCATGTTTGTGGGTGGAGCTATTCAAAACTCCCTTTCCTTTCTCTGAATGACCTGCATTATTGTGTAAGTTTAAACGAGAAGCAACTATTGGCATATCCATAGAGTTTTCTTCAAAAATTATGATACATGTATATGCAGATGCCCACATATGTTTGATAGAATTTAAAACTCATTTGTACACACAGTTTATTTCAGTTTTCATGAGTATGGTAAGTCCATTAAATCACTTTTTAGTGCATTGAATGAATTTTTTGCAAATTTACAGAGCTCATACCTTATTACAATGGCTTCCTCTCTTTTATATATAAAATGTTTTTTGAATCTGTTCCTTTCCGTGCTCCTAAATTTGCAAAGTGTCTGTTATGTACTGTGGGAAAAAGGCCCTGGTGGTGTCCCAGAGACTTTGCATGCATCGGGTCCCACAAACAGGAGAAAGGTCTGGAGTTCCAAAGGCTGGAGGCTTTGGCAACAGCAGGCCCCCAATGACACGAAAATGTCCATAGTTCCAAAAGGGTTTATTTTCATAGAGGATGGTAGATGGATCTGGATGGTCCCCCCTCCCCCCAGTGAAACTCAGGGCAGACCTGAGTTAAATAGGGAGGGAGAAAGGAGAAGGGTCTGGGGAAGAATGCTTAATTGGCTCTGTCCTCTGGCCTTAATTAGTATGTAAATCTCTCTAGGGCCTGAGACCTGTAGTCACACCCTCTACCTGTGCACTTTGGGAGGGGTTGTAATGGCCTACGTGACTGAACAATGTAGGTCCAGGAGCCTGGATCTGGGGACGTGGCCAAACACCTGCCGTTTCTCCCTTGGAGTCTGGGGGTTCCAGGCCCATGCCCAGCCAAGAACCAAGATACCCTTATACAGTCCCACAATGTACCCGAAGTTTGTGCATGATAAATGTGGGATTTTCTTATTCAAGACTTGATCACTATGGAGCCCAGTCAATACCAGGATGGTCAAGTCAGTACCTGACCTAAAACCTGCACATGGCTCAGTATATGCTCATGAAGTCCCAGCCCTGTTTCCATTTTGAAAACAAGGAAATAACATGCTTGAAAAGGTTAAGGAATTTGGCCAAGGTCAGGTAGCTGGGCCAGGATATGACTTCCTAAACCAAAACTGGTTTGTTTGTTTTTTTTTAGGGGGGGAGGTGGTTTCTGATAAGAAATCCCTCTATGCTGAGTTTGTTCCTTGTTGGGGCTCTGTTAGGAGACAGCTTACCAGTGTCTTCCTAGTGCCCAGTGCCTTCCACACTGGCTCTCAGTTCCAGGGTACTTGTTTGCCAATGGTGTGCTAAGGAAATCAGCGCTCAGCCCTGCCCTTCCTCTGTGGGAGGAGGGTACCACATGGTGAATGTGAAGAGTGGCAGGTGTGTCCTCCTTGTCCTCAGGTGTCCTGAAGGACAGGGGTGGCACAGCCTGAGAGACTCAGGGAAGCTTTCACCTCAGCTTTATGCCTGGATTAAAGTTAAACAGTCATGGACCTGCAAAAGAATCAGAGGAAATAAGGAAATGTGTTATGGACAGAAGAGAGGGACAGGATAACACCACAGGCTTCAAGGAAGGATCGCTGGGACTTCCTGGACAGCAGTCTACACTACTTGATGAGTTCTGTGCCAGTGAGAGAGCCTGCCTCAAATAAATAAATAAACAAATATGTAAGCATATCTCAAATGAGAGAGAGACAGAGAGAGAGAGAGAGAGAGAGAGAGAGAGAAGAGAGAAGCTTTTAAAAGTGGGTAGCATCTAAGGGCACCAATGATTGTCTTCCACCTGCTCTGTGAGCATGCATGGTGCATGGGCGTGCAAACACACATAACACACATAGAGGCCAGACTTAAAAGTATGTAGGGGGTGGAGTGCAGGAGGTGGGGGCGCAGGGAGGGTAAAAGCAGTTGGGTACTTCTGCTTGATCCCATTGTTCTTTTCCTTTCGCTGACAGTTTAGTGACATCAGTCATGCGACAGAGGTAAAACAATGGCTCAAATTTGGCATGAACTCTTGAGATCACCTTTCCTAATCCTATTCTTAATCCATAGAGTATTGCTTCTGTTCTCTGTTCATGGCTGTGACATAACCGTTTAATTCTGTAAAAATGAAAATATTCCCAGTTACTGTGAGTCATGAACATTCAAAGGTGGATATGCAGGAGTGTTGTATTTCTCATAAAAATGATTTCATGGAATTTGTTTCTGGAGAACTTTTGTCCACCGATGGCAATGAAAACAATTTATATTTCATTATAATTGTCAACTGCCCTTGATATGCACTGGAGTCAGGGTCTAGCTAGTTTTGAATATTTAGAAAAATAGCCATGTCTACTGGTTTTTTTTCTATAAACTACTAGAATCCATATGCAGTTCTTAGAAAATATATTCCTTCTTCTCCACATCCAGTAATTCCCCTTTTAAATGAGCAGGTATTTACAAGGTTATGCAAGTTGAAAATATTATTTTGGCATGTCGGGATGATCGATGTCATAGGACCTATGATTTACATAATAAATTTCCAACTTCTGTAAATTTTTGGTATAGGACATTAAACTGGGGCCTTCTGAGTTGAGTAACTTTCTGTCAGCTTGATACAAGCTAGAGTTATCTAAGAGGATGGAGCCTCAATTAAGAAATTATCTCCATAAATTCGGCTGGAGATAAGCCTGTAGGGCATTTTCTTAATTAGTGACTGATGGGGAAGGGCCCAGCCCACTGTGGGGGGTGCCATCCTTGAGCTGGTTGTTCTGAGTTCTATGAAATGCAGGCTGAAAGCCAGTAAGTGGCACCCACCCCATGACCTCTGCATCAGTTCTAGGTCCCTGCCCTCTTTGAGTTTCTGTCCTGACTTATATATGAGCAGTGCTGTGGAAGTGTATGCCCAATAAACCCTTTCCTCCCTAAGTTGCTTTGGCCACATTGTTTCATCACAGAAATAGTGACTCTAGTTAAGACAGCTTCATATATGCTAGTCAAGTGTCTGCCACTGAGCCCCACTTTGAGCCTTGTTCCATACTATTTTTAAGGGATCATAATGGAGGTATTTATTTTGTAAGCAAACGTACCATTAAGTAGAATTCTTTAAGTATGCAAAGAAGCATCACTAGGATACAATATATGGGTTGCTGTATGAAACAATAAAGTTTTAATAAAATATGCCAGGTCACTATGAACAGTGATATTAGATCCTGTGATGTGACTTGCTTATAGGGAGGGATTTAGTTTTGAGTAGCAAAGATGATCTTTATATGTCAGAATTTAATCACAGGAACAATATGCATGTTTACTCATTTTCCACATTGTAAAATACTTGAGACTCAGAAACTCCAGATTTTACTTCCATTTTTCTGTACCTATGTATGTTTTGAAAATAAAAATGGCTTAATTTTGTACATGCTGTCTTCTTGTAACTGCTTATATTGATTATATAGCACAAATGTTTTCTCCTCTTACATATGTCAGAAAAAGCATACATGTCTATGTTTACATATATGAATCAGATGTGTGTATATAACTGGCTTGGGTTGCATGTAAATGCTCTGCTCTCATTAGACATGTTTTTAATGATGATTTTGACAAACTAATTTTAACATATATTTTCACAAATCCATATTTTTAAAAATAGAAATGAATTATATTAATGAAAATATAGTGTTACTTCAGTTGCTTATTCTATTTTGAGGTTGTAGAATTAAGTATAGCTATGTGGTTTTTATCAAAATTGTACACTTTTTAATAAGTTTGAAATTAATCCTAAAATATGTTATCTATACTCAGTGTAACCTAGAATATTCTGAGATACCTCTACTCAGTTGTGCATAAAAATAAGATTCTTTTTGTTTTGCAAAAACTAATATTTACCCTAATCTATTTTGCAGTTTTGCCTTTTGTATCTGTACAAAATATTTTTGAGCAGTTATAAACCATGACAGTCAGCTTGTTGCCTCAGGTGTTACCATTTACTCATTTGTTGTCTGATTTCACATCTTATGGAACTTATCAAGTTGCTTGGTAGCTGCTTTACATTTTAAAATCACATTACATGATAATATTTTTAGAGGTTTGCTTTATGAGTTCAGCCTTCCAATTATTTATATCTGTATTTAAACAAATCGAAAGAATATGGGTATCTAACATCTTCAAGACTTGTTTTAAAATATGACTTGTATGTTTCAAAATGTATAGTTTCTGAAATAGGGAGATGGGTTGTTTAGCAAAATGCTTGCTCTGCAGGATGACGTGTTGGGATATTTAGCCCCCATGTGAAAAATCTGCATGGCAGTGAGTGCTTGAACTTCCAGTATGGTAGAGTCTGAAGGACGCCTTGGACCTGCACGACAGCTTGTCTAGCTGAGTCAGTGAGCTCCACTTTTGATGAGAGACCCTTTCTCAAGTAAATGAACGAATGGATGGATGGATGGATGGATGGATGGATGGATGGATGAATGAATAAGGAGAGTAATTTAGGAAGGTCCAAATGCCGATCTCAGGTCTCTGCATGAACAGCCACACATATGTAGACATTTTTACACATCCAAGTACAAAAGCCAGTGTGCTTTTCTTTCTGCAGGGTGTTATTTGTGGATGGAGCCTATTGCTATTTAATCTTGAATGTGGTTGACTTTTAAAAAATATGATCAGGAGAGCTTGCTGGGCTGAAGGTACAGTTTCATGCCTTTCATCAAGGCTGCTGTGCAGGTAGGGTGATACTGTGTGGTGCTGAGATAATCCCTTCAGGGTAGCAACCCACGGCGACTCGCAGCACCGTCCACAACCCTTTGGGTAAGTAGGGTTTCATAAGTACCAAGCATCAAGCTGGCTAGATGAAGAAGATATATAGTGGCACTACTGCATGGAAGGTTTAAGGTTTGTGATATTAATTAGCACAGGAAAGAGGAAACAAAACCTCTTAGTGACTCCCCAAGTACAGCGCTGTGTACATTCTAACCCCCGAGTCACCGTTTCTCAGTATGACTCCTGAAAACTGAGAGCGAGCCTGGGAAATGTTTTCAAATGGTTCATTGCCACAAAGTGGGTGAAAAAAATGATGTTTCAGAAAAAACAACCTGGTTTTTTATGATATGGATGTGTATAAAGAACAGGATCTTGTTTCTTAAGACTCCTCCCTTTGCAAGATGGGAATTCAAAAGGTTCATTTTTGTATTGGTTATTTAAGAGTCAAGGTTTGAAATTCTTTCATTTCTGTATCACACATTCATTCACCCTGTAAGTGCATGGACTGGTACTGTGGATCTCTATAGTAGGAGGCTGGCTTCTGGGCATGCCTCTCTTGGCAGTACTGTCATCTGTGATAATGGAAGGTCTCCCTTCAGAAGGGCAAGCATCATACTTTTATGACTGAGGAGACCTAGACTCTCAGTCTATCCATCAGATAATTTATTTGCTCTTACTCATCTTTTTGCATTTGATGATTGCCCATTCACAGTCCTAGGAAGGGACTGAGTTTGCAAAGAGAACAAAAGGTGACATTTGTCTTACTCTCAGTTTTAGGCATGGGGCCAAGCTTACTGGGGTCACTTCTGTGAAGCTGTGGGCACATTGGCTTCTGAGTGGAGCATTTCCACTAGCCTGCCACAGACTAAAGACATCACCAGGCCTCTAAGGATGTGTAAGGTGATAAATGTTCCTCTCCAAAAAATGAGACAGGCAAAGACAGTCAAAATGCCCAGCAGCCGAGGCCAGAGCAGAAAGCTGAGCTAAAGATAAATGGTTGGCTTGCATATGTAAACTTGTAAGTAATAGCCTAAAAAGAAATTGAACTGTAAACAGCACTGGGGCCTGGTGGAAGGTTTTGTATTTTGGAATCAATCATAACAGCTGAACACAACCTATGGTGTTACTACTTGGACATTCAGAGATGTGCACAATAGTTTATCTCAAGGTAAAAGAAACAAGGCATGAAGAACAATGGATTGATAGTGGATGCTTCTGCTAAGTTGGAGGCTATTAATTTAATTCATCTCTATAAACATTCATTAAAGTAATAAAACTTGTTTCTGGCTCTTGAGCTCCCAGCTATTTAAGAGCTATGTGACACTAAGCCCCGCCTCTCCCAAGCTAATGAGATCAGAGCTTGCTGTAAAGGTGCTCGAAGATGGTTGGAGGCATTCAGGAGCAGGAGGGTCAGCTTGCTTTTGTAGTGTCAGTATTTCTGCTTAGTGACTTGTCCAAGCAGCACTTGAAGAAAACCTCTGGGGACAAAAAGCAGTGTGGCCTGAACTAGAATGTGATTCAGAAACTGATTTAAGAAATTAAAAGCAAAACAGCTTGTTAGAGATACCTTTATGTCTTTGGACTCTTTCTTCCCATGTATTAATGCTAATTATGTGACAATAGAACACAGGAAGTTGGCCTTTTCTATCGGAACACACACCAGTTAAAAATGGCACTCATCAGTCCCAATCTCAGTACCTTAAACATCTATGGAATTTGGGTTTCAGCAACAGAAGACCAAAGGTGCGATGGCTTCTAGTGTCAGCAGGCACAGGAATTAACTGTTGAGTCCAGCAGACCTTTCTCCAGACCTTGTCACTGGGTGCCTTGAGTAAGGCAATCCAGTCTTTGCACTTCGATATTCCCATATGTAAAATGGGGTCAGTGCTTGATTACCTGCCTCTGAAGGAAATCAGAAGTAAACAGTGGGTGCCATACAGATTCACATTTAAGCAACAAGTAAGTGCTGCTTGGTTTCTTTTATGAGAAGGCACTTGTCTTTCAAGAAGGGAAAGTGTACTGTAATTTGGGGGCTGTTTGGTTTATTTTACCATCTGTATAATAGGACCCCTGTTTGCATATTTCCTCATCTTTATGTTTATCTTTTATTTTCCTTCAAACATTTTCCCTCGGCCTCCTAACACTGCCTCGGGAGCAATAGACTGCAGTGTTATTGGATAGCTACAGTATAGACCATAAGCCTTTTCTTATACACTTTTCTGGGGAATCAACAAATTTAGCAAATAATGAAAAATTGTCTAGTGGGAAACGGAAGCCAAGAAATTAACAAGGATATTGCTTATCATACATTAAAATCAACAACAAAAAATTAAATGTGTTATAAACGCTAAGGAAAGTGGCTATTATAAAATCTTTTTCCCCCACAGCACAAAGCCTTTGTAGGAGGGCGATGGTTCTCATAAAATGGTTTGCTTCACTCTCAGACAGTGGGATATCTTTGTAGACATTTGTGATCCCTTTCTGTGAAGTTCTTCCTCATGGGGCAACCCTAAAGATGACAGGCAGTTGTCAGAAGCCCTTCCTTCTGTGAAGACTGTTTTCAGTTCTTCAAAGCTAGGCCTCTAGCTGACTTTGGTAGCATTTCCAATAGGCTAAGTCATGAGCAAGTCTACAGACAGGTACCTCATGTCACACACAGTGGAAGAGAGAGAATGCAAGCAGAAGCTGCAGACACACGCGGTGATTATTAAACTGAGGGATGGGATGCTTGTGAAATAGAATGTCTGTGGTAACTAGAAGGCGAAGGCTTCCTCTCTATGGTGTGTATTGTGAGTCTTGGCACCAAGCAGGGTCTGAAACCATGACGTCATCCATCCTAGGCCCAGGAGACAACTGATCCTCCCTGGACCTTTTGAAGTTGCTTCTACTTCTGTGAAACACATGAGTGAATTAACGAAGTGCATGCCTAGCGACTCTGCTTCCTTTCTAGATGTGTTTTCTTTTTTTTTTTTTATTGGATGTTTTATTTACATTTCCTATGTTGTCCCCTTACCCCATCCCCCACCCACCCAGGAACCCCTAATCCCCTCACCCCTCCTCCTTCTTCTCTGTGGATGTAACCTCTATCTACCCCCCCCACTCCCACCTCCCCACCCACAAAATTCCCACCCCCTGGGGCGTCCAGTCTTCATGCAGTCAAGGTTCTCTTCTTCCACCTGTGCCCAGCAGGGCCCTCCACTCTTACATATTCAACTGAAGTGCTGGATCCCTCCCTAAGTGCTCCCAGGCTGGTGGTTTAGACCCTGGGAGCTGTGGTTGGTTGGTATTGTTGCTCTCCTCATGGTGCCACAAATCCTTTCAGCTCTCCTTCAGTCTTCACTCTAACTCCTCCATTGAGAACCCAATTTCAATGGCTAGTTGTGAGCATCTGCCTCTGAGTATGTCAGACTCTTGAAGACCTCTGAGGAGATATCCATATCAGGCTCTTATCAGCATGCACTTCCTGACTTCCACATCAGCATCTACCTTTGGTGACCACACATGGGATAGATACTCAAGTGGAGTGGCCTTGAGACGGCCCCTCCTTCAGTTTCTGTCCCTCACTTTGTCTCCATATTTGCTCCCTTGAGTATTTTGTTGCTCCTTCTAAGAAGGACCGAATCACCCCCACTTGGTCTTCCTTCTTTATGAGCTTCATGTGGCCTGTTTTCTAGGCTTAATAATAATACTTTGCAATGAAAAAAATAGAATAATATTAAAGTTAATCTTAAGATGTGTAAATGGCTGAAAAGTCAGAAAAAGGGTGGAAAGTCTTTCCTGCAGTTAGAAGTAGACATAACAAATGCACTTTTGCTAAGGCCAGTGGACACACGTTGGTTTCCTTGGGTTCCTATATGTTACAAACACCAAGTTAGTCATAAGATCAAATGTACTGCAGGTAGGAGGAAGGTATGTTAAAATCTTACAAGTAGACACTTACACTTAGTGCAGAAATTACAGAGCTCTCTGCTATCCAGACAACAGAACCAGCTAACTTCATTAGCTCCATGATGAAGTATATGCACTTACTAATAAGCACAGAAATTAGGATTTAAAATGGCGAGTCTGGAAAGGTGTTATTGCATTCATTTCAGACTATACAAGAAGACTGAAATGTGAGATTTTTATTTGATTTTTCAAAAGAAAAGTTTGAGTATACACTTGTGTACATTTCCAATATCTAGGAAGTTTCCTTCCATGCACTGAGTATTTTCCGGCTGCCACTATACTCCCAGTCTTTTTCTTGAAGTTGGAGTATTTAAGGCAAGATAATATTCTTGCCTTTATGGGAGTATTCAGGTAGATTGGACATGAATCACATGATATAAATTACCTCATGGTGGTGCTGCTCTTGGGGTACAGGGCATGTTGTCACATAAGGGTTACAGCATTACTAGCTCTTAGGGACAGTAATCTAGATCCAAAAATGAGGTAGGTCTATTCAGACAGGGTGAAGCTTGAGGACTGACTGTGCTAAGATGTGGCTTCCATGTTCTGTTCTGTCTGAACTCCTCCTGAGGGAAGTAGAGAGAGGGAGAGAGGAATGCCAGTCGCCACTGCATTTCTTATCTCCTTGAAGAGACCAGGGGTGGGGATAGTATAAACGAGGGGTCTATTTGTGTTCAGAGAATTTACAATCCTACAGAAGGTGCTTGGACTGTAGCTCAGGATATCCTATAGCGCTTTTCTTGCTCCCTCCTCCACCGCCACCCAGGTGTATAAGACTGTTCTGGCTCGGGACTACACGAGGAGTTTGCTCTATCACAGGAATGCTTCAGTGTTTGAGCCGTTAGTGAGGCAGTGATTGGCAGTTATAAGTCATGAAAGTCACTGTTGCTAAAGGTGGGAGTTGACTATGGAATACAAAAGATAGCATTTCTGCTTGTGCCATAGACATCAGCTCCAAAAGGGCAAGGACTCTGGCATTCTCTGCTGTATCCTCACTGAGCACACAGATGACTTTCAGTAAACAAGAAGGTTCCAGAACTTCAGTAGCAAAACAATGTACACTTTTGTTCCATAGAGGGTTTGGTATGTAGGCAATCTTGGGAACCTTGATTTTACTGAAGACAGATTGGAGAGTTATGGGAAAATTCACAACATAGATAATTTTAGGATTTGGAAAACATTAGAGGTTTTCTAGATCAGCAATATTGTGATGGCAAAGAGTCATGACCCAAAGAAATCGTGTATAAATACTGAGTTGAAGAAGCACTGCTGGTCACTCACTTTCAGCTGTGTCATCTACGAGGGACCCCTACCACACTGAGGGGTATTTCATAGATAGTGGTGAGAAGCAGGGGCTAGGGGAAGGTGAGACCCATGGTGTTAAATGGACGGTGGGCCATCGAGATTGCTCAGGAGGTACAAGCACTTGCCCCGACTCCTGTTGACCTGTGTTCAATCCCCAGAACCTACACAGTAGAAGGAGAGAACCAGTTCCTGCTTGTCTTCTGGCCTCTACACATAAGCTCTGACAAGCACACTGCATGCATGCACATGTAAATGGATAATGGTAAGAAAAAAATTAAGCAGAAGACAATGAAATAGCAATATATAATTCAATATATAAAAACTGTAAGACGATTCTATCACAGAAATATAAATGTAATTTGATAATTTGGGGGAAGGAAGCAGTTCTCTTTCCTTCTGTGTTCTACCTTAAAATCCTTATGATCTTACTTCACTTCCCATCAGTTGGTGTTCTCTCACTCCACCAGGCTGTTGAGAGCCAGTACTTTGCTCTTCTGGTGTGGCACATGACCCCACCCTATGCCCTGCCACCCTCTTCCATCGTGTTTCCAGAACCTCATCACACCAATTCTTTGCTGAGCTTGCAGTTCTGTCAGAGACCAAACACATTGCTACTCTTCACTCTTCTCCACACACCTCTGTCAATCTCTGTGTCACCATAGGTGAGGCACAATGTGAACTTACTATATAGCTATACATTTAATAGGAGCCACATTGTAAGATTGACTAATGAACAGACGTGAATGTTCTCAGTGGACTTTTTGGTTTATCTAAATATCACATCAGTGAACTGATTGCATTCCTTTTTCATGCCATCTTTGAAAGTTAGCATTACATGTTTACGTTTTCTTTTTTGAGTGCATGCATGTCTACTTGTTTATATGTACAGCATATGTATACAGATGGCCATGGAGGCTAAAAGGGGGCATCAAAATCCCTGGGATTTGAGTTACAGAATCCCTGCTATGAGCTTCCTGATGTAAGTGCTACAGACTGATCTTGGGTCCTCTGTAGAAGCACCAGTTTTCTTCTCAATGATCCATCTCTCCAGCCCTGAACTTTAGCAATGTCTTTTATGTCGCACAGCCATCTTCTGTGTATCTCCCTTTGAATACCCTAGGCAATTGTACTGTAGCCATCATGTTGGATTCTATAGGCCTTAAAGCTCAAGAATTACCAGATGCCGTCTGTAACATGTAACTTTCCAAACTCTAAACACATTATCCTGTTGCATGAAAGGCAATTCAATCTTGACCCATCCAAAACTAGATCCTGTACTTTCAGGGCTTCCCAGCCTTTGAAGACAGTGCCATCTACCACACTGTCTGCTCCAGAATCCAATTGCTTTGACATTGAATTATCCTTCACTCATAAAACCAATTATAGCATCTGTGCCAAGCAAGTGGCCTTTGGCTCAAGCCACTGCCCATTGCTGTTGCCAGTTCAGCATCTTCTCTCGCTTGCTCCTCTCATCTGGTCGTCCTGCCTTCCTCTTCTCAGGAAATACTGCTGTCTGCACTTCCTGCCTGGATCTAATGACCTCATAGTTTAAGATCTTTCCATAGTAGCCATTACCCTTAGGATGAACTCCATCAGTGCTTCATGGTCTCCTCCAAGGTCATGTCTCTGCCTTCTCTTATCGGCTTTGCCTTCCCCTCTTCTGTGTCAGCTGCCCTGACTTTCCTCCATGGCCCTCAAATCTTTCCCTGCCTGGAGCATCCTAGGAAGTTCATGTCTCTCTGATGATTTGCAGAGAGAAATGTCTCATTGGCCTACTCTCCATTTTTCTTCATACATTGTCCCAGATTTCAGTCATTTTTGTGAGTCCTTGTGTTTGGTCTTCCCCTACTGTATTCTCAGCTCTGGGAAGAGAGAACTGGGTCTACCCTGCTTTGTTGTATGTGTAGTATGTAGCAAGGTCTCTGGCCTTTAGTCATTATTTCCTGGATGTTTGAAAGCATTGAACCAATCCCAGAGGAGGAGAGGGCCAAGATCCATGGGTTGCATTAATCCATACCCACACAGTAGTCACCTTGGAAGGACTGACTTTTGCTTGAGCCTTGATGATGGGAAGCTCTCTACCTAGCTATTTCTTATTGCAGCTATTTAACTGTATTTAGAAATTAAGCCTTCTTTAAGAAAGAAGTCCAAGCTGTTAAAACTAAGACTCATCCCACCCTTAACTTCATAAAACAAAGACTGCTAATTTCATTTTACCCCTCCATCTTGACTCAGTGAATTTGACTGGTCATTGAGGTACATTGTATATTTTCTTTAGTCCTGTGTGTGGATGCATGGGTGCCTGTGCATGCATGTATATGTGTAGACCCAAATACATACCATTGCCAAGTGTTGTGTACAACAGTTAAGAGAAAACACATGGAGATTGAATTATCATTTTTTTGTTTTATGAGAGGGGGGTCTGTGTGTGTTCAAATACATCTTCATATGTGCCTTGCCCATTCTTCCCCCAAAACAAAAGAAGTGACCTTTTGAATATGAAGCATCCAGTGTTTTCCATTTGGTCTCATTTACTACACTTTTCTACTTTTAAATTACTTCTGAGCCACAGAATCTGGCAGGCCTCATTGGAAGGCATTTGAGGATAAGTATTCTATCTGGAATGTAGCCAGTTACAGTATTTAAAAGAAGAAAAGAGAGCATAGCAAATTGAGCTTATTCCATTCAATGTAAAGTTTAAAAGTTTTGGAAAGAAAAATTAAAAATAAAAAGGCATCCTTCATTGATGCATGCTTTAGAAATACCATATTTTCTCAGCCTTCAATTCGGTGCATCTGAAAACCGCCTTGCCTCTGGCTTTGGTATCGTATCAGTCAGTGGAACCTCGAGTGGCCTGGTAGCCATAGGTAGCTCACAGGTCTTCTTAGCGTTTCTTCGCTCCATGACATTCAAATCCTCCAGAAAGGCCAGTCTTGACCATAGCTGCTATTCCTGTTCTACTCGTAGAATCATTGAGCTTTTAGAACCCCTAAAAATCCCTTAATAATGATAAGCATGTTGAATGCTAGCAGTGGTGTTGACCTCAGCCTGAAAGCAGAGAAGCTGGAGAGCTTGTGGATTTCAGAGTGAACAGATGTGGCCTCTAATCCCTGCCTGCGTGGGCTGAATGCCAGCGCCGACGAGGGCTGATGAGGTGTCGAGCGCCACACCAAATGAGTAAGGTATGTTGTCTCGTTACTCATTACCAAGGCTGAGCCACGCGCGACCCCAGTGCAGCACACACAGCGGTCCCCCTGTCAGACTCTGCAGCTCTGGCTTGTGACAACTAGCCTGCCTCTGCACCTATACAATCCATGAGATAGTGGGCTCACCGTTACTTGTAATCCCAGGATTTCATTGTATTAAATACAATTTTAAAATTTTAACTAAACCATATAAAGAATACTGTAGAGTATTTTCAGTAACATCAGTAAACTTTTTTATTGTAATGGGTTACATGATACCGTATCTATGAAAGTATTTTTGATCAAATTTCTTCCACTGTTAATATTTCTGAAAATTTAAACCTGTAAATGGAGATTTGTTTTCTTTTTGTTTGTTAATTCTTTTTGATGCTGGCTCTTAAACCCAGAGCCCTGCACAGGCTAAAGCCATGATCCACCGTCCAGCTTCCATTTACACTGAAGAGAAATCAAGAAGGAATGTCCTTTCCTAGTTGGAATAATGCCCATAACAGAAAAGAGAATCAGAACTCTAGGCCTGATCTTGATGAAGTTTTGAATAAAGCATGGATCTTTTCTTTCTCCAGATGCCACCGCTACCATGGTGACATTTAGTGATTAATTTAAAGCTGTGTTTCAAGAATTGCCTACCACCTAATTCCTGTATTCTCCCAGAAGCTCGGCTATCAGTAGTATGACCAGCTTCAATATTCTGTCTCTCACTCTGAGTGAGTGAGTGAGTGAGTGAGTGAGTGGCATACATACATCACAGCTCATGTGTAGAGGTCAGAGAACAATCAGCTGGAGTCATCCGTATATCCTTCTGTGATGTGGGTTCCAGGAATTACACTCGGGGCTTTCAGTTTAGCGGTAGGCACCCTTACATATGGAGTCATATTCAAGTCTATTCAATAAAATTTATGCTCAATTACCAAGCTACCAAGTTATTTACAAATTATTAAAAGTTATACTATTTTAAGTTTATGATTTTGTGTTGGACCATATTCATAACTGTCCTTGGCCACATATGTCTATAGACAAAGAAATGTTGGACATGCTTGGGAACCTAAGGAAAAAAGAACAGATTTTATTACAGTTTCTTTTGGGAGTATGTTTGTGGTGGGGGGGGAGGATGTCATTGAGCGACTTCTGTTACCCAATTCTTTTAATTTTTCTCATTTATATTTAAAGAGATTACTAGTGAATATCATTTCTCATTTTTAGGAAGCATTTATACTTGTGAAAGCATAGACTGGAAATTTGAACAAATATTATAGATAAGAAACTTGGGCTTTAGACCTTCCATTCCCCACCTTAGACACTGAGGGTTTAAAATTAACCTCAGAAAACCCCAGGGTTCAGAGACACACCAGTTCTGCTGGATGAATCCTGTGAGTAAAGCAGTTCCTACTGTAACCTCTTTCCTAGTGAAGCTCTGGTAGATTCATAAGTAAGTAGAGTTAGCTCCTCTGTCTTTTCTTGGTCCTTGAACCAATGAGATGCAGGGAGCCAGAGCTGAGGCCCACCCAAGTAAAGGCTAAAATTCCTTCCTTAGAAGGCTTTCTTTCAGTGGCGTAGAAACTGAAAGAGCCAAAAAATTGAATTTGAGATGAGGTCACTAGAATTAGGACAGGACCTAGGAGGGGGTTGTCTCAGAAGCTACCCGTGATAAGCCGTGCATATGCACACAAAGTCTGCAGGAATCATTGATGGGTATGTATCTCTTTGCCCTGTGGTTTTCAACATTCAGGACAGGTAGTTTGGTTCTCTTTCCTAAGTTTGGGGCAAAGGTGCCATATTAGATTTAATAATTACCCATGTTGTTTGAATCCCATTCCATATGTAACTACTATATTAATCCTCAAAACAGATTCTATTTTTCTTTCCAGGAATAAGAAAAAAGAAAATCTTCCCTTTTCTCTAATGAACTAAAGAAAGCTTGTTTTCTAATCTAAGTAGTTGCCTTAGTGATGGCTCCATTTCAGGTATTCTGAAGTTTCCTACACTCTGTAAGGGCTAAATAGGTATTTTTGTAAAAATCCCAGCATTGTTTTTAAAATGGTGGGTTCAAAATGAAGATAGTTTTTCCACAGTGTCCTAAAGTGACAGTCTGATACTTGTATGTGTTAATAAAGGCAAAACGTGGGGATTAGACGTTTTAGTCACTGCTAATAGTCGTTTAACAAAAATCTCCAAGGCAGGTTCAGAACTGTGGGGAGGGATTATGGAGAAAGCCCAGCTTAGCGCTCCTGTGGGGCTTATTATGGATGAGCAAGCCGAGCCTCATCAGATAGGAAGTACAGGTATACCACAGAGCTGCTGTGTTCTGAGCCAGTCAGTACCTCCCAGTGTGTGCACAGAGCCTGAATGTGTGCACAGAGCCTGAATGTGTGCACAGAGCCTCGCAGTGGGTGCACAGAACCCAGTCATGGAAATGAAATGTTCAACCTCTTGCTAGATGGCATTTGAGGTAGCTGTGACATTGGGAACAACATAGATTCCCTCCTAAGCCTTTCTCCTCCCAGTCTCCCTGACTGTGATTCTGTCTCTTTGAAAAACGCCTCTGCCACCTCCTCCTGCTCCTCCTCCACCTTTGGATTCCTGATGGCTCTTCATGTAGGTCACGTGTTTTCTTTGGTATGCTTGGAGATCTTTGTTCTTTGGTCTGCTAAAAGCCGGATCTTGGGAGTTGCTTCAAATGACATTAAGAAAGGCACGTCTCCCTTACCTTAATATTTAATTGGCTCGAGATCTCAGCTTTTGGTGTTAAAATGTATTAATGAAAGAACAAAAGTATATGTTAGCTAGTGAGCACTTAGGAATAATGCATGTAAAAAGTCACCTACCGCCGGGCGGTGGTGGCGCACGCCTTTAATCCCAGCACTTGGGAGGCAGAGGCAGGTGGATTTCTGAGTTCGAGGCCAGCCTGGTCTACAGAGTGAGTTCCAGGACAGCCGGGACTACACAGAGAAACCCTGTCTCGAAAAAAAACAAAAAACAAAAAAACAAAACAAAACAAAAAAAGTCACCTACCTGGCCTAAAGTTTTTAATAGCTCATCATTGTTTCAAGTTTCTGGAAATTACCTGGCAGAGCTATACAACCTGGCCAAGTACAGCAGAGAAACGGGCCATTTATTCCTTCCTCCTCGGTCACAGACAGGAACACATGTGTGTCGGGGCTACACCCTCAGCAGCAGCAGTTACTGATCAGTGTTAGCTCATGGGGTCAGCAGGTCAAAGCCCTTGTCATCCATGTTGCTGCAGTCCCTTGGGTGCTCTGGATAAAGGTTAACAGCTGCTTTCCTGGATGCTAGGGACGTCCAATTGGTCCTCCTGCTTCTGTAAGTATCTGTCTCATGTGTTGGTAGTACCAGTATTAAAATCCAGTCCATTCACTGTTGACAGTACATTACTGCTAAAACCTTCAACAACAACAAAAACAAACAGACAAATGTTTGTTGTCTACAGTTACACTCTGACTTAAAACAAACCCTCTTAGGCCCACCATTAGGGAGTCTGATTGGTCAACTCCAGTTTTCTGGATAACTGGAGTATTTAACACATTAGGGGAAATGTACAGGTGGGATTCCAGGTTGTAAGGTTCCATAGAGTGTCATCTCACATAATATAAAAGAACAGTTCTCAAAGTAATTCTTATCAAGTGTCTGTAATGTTCTAGGGCCTTGCAATATCATTCTGAGGTGCAATGTTGACAGTTACTGACTTTTCCTGGTGGCAGCTCTGGCTACTCTGCATGCTTCCACCTGTTGACTCCAGTAAGCTAATGTCTTGTTTATTATGGTACTGCTTTGAACTGTTGTAAAGTCTAGCAACCAGCAGAGTCCTGAAGCACCCCTCAATAGCCTGAGCTCTAAGGGTCAGGCAGGCAGCAGTGACCCTCCACCAAACATCTCAGCCAGATGTAACAGCTTGCAGCTGTCATTCAGTCTCCCCATTACCTTCCATTTTACCAGAGTCAAGACAGTTGTCTTAGGGTTCCGATTGCTGTAATGAAGCACCATGAGCAAAGCAACTTAGGGAGGAAAGGGTTTATTTGGCATACACTTCCGCATCATAGTTCATCAAAGGAAGTCAGGACAGGAGCTCAAACAGGACAGAAACCCGAAGGCAGTAGCTGAAGCAGAGGACATGGAGACGTACTTCTTACTGGCTTTGCTCACCATGGCTTGCTTAGCCTGTTTTCTAAGAGAACCCAGGACCACCAGCCTAGAGGTGGCACCACCCACAACAGGCTGGGCTCTCCTCCATCAATAACTACTTAGGAAAATGCCCCACAGGCTCGCCTTGTGAAGGCTTTCTCTCAATTGAGGCTCCCTCATCTCAGACGACATTTTGTCAAGTTGACATAAAACTAGCCGCATAACTATCTTCATCGACTTCTCCACTACCTGCAGCGCCCATTGCCTCCCCACAATAACCCTCAGGCTTAGTACACATTGAAAGCCGGATAAAGACAAGTGAATGGGGTGGCAGAGTCTTCCATGTGAGTTCATTACATGATTCTATGACTACAGAGTACATGGAAGACACACAACCCCTCTCGACAGCCCGTTGGCTTTAGCTACATCGTAAATAGATAAGGCTGAAAATAAGTAAGTTATAGCTATTGGGTATTTTTTTCTAGGTTTTTAGCTACTTCCTAAATATAAATGGATATTTTAAAATATATGTGTATATGTATGTATGTATGTATAAATTTCACAAATATTTTTCAACTAAAATATTTTAAAGTATTTCAAATTCTTTAAAGGGGATGATATTGAAAATGTAAACTGTTTGGAGAACTCATGTCACAAGTTCCAAGCTGGTTTCTATGTTGCTGCTATTGGCCCTGGGGCATATTTTGTTTGGCTTCTTTTTTTTTTTTTTACTTTAATTAAACCGGTCCCTTCATTCTTAAATCAAGTTATCTCTAGTGCTTGGGGTTACAAAAGCTGAGGGGCTGGCTCACTGGCATTCGTTAGTGCATTGGATTCCGCCCTTTCTAAAGCAGCTGCCTCCTTCAGAAGATGCCTACCTTCAGGCCACTTCCTTTGCCACTAAACCTTGGTGCTCCTTAGTGATAAGACCAGGGCTGATCCCAATTGGACATAGGCTGCCATATCCTATCCTGCTGACTTTCTTCCTGCATTTAAACTGCCTTCCCTTTGAATCATGTGAATTTTGATCCCTGATTTTCAGTTGATTAGACCAGCCCTGGATAAATCACAGGAAACCTTTATCCCACCGACTAAGTATGTATCATCTCTACTGTGCTATTTTCCTCAAAATTTGTATTGTTTTTGAAAATAGCATTTTTTTTAAAGTCAGCCATGTTTTGCTCTTAAGTTTCCTATTTCTTAGCTTAGAAATACACTGCTTGTGTGGCTGCCCATTGTTTTAATTCATGGAACACTGGATCTGCTAAGTCTGCATTTCACTTCTCTCTCTTCCACAGTCAGGCATTGAGGATTAAGCCCCAGTGAAAATTAACAAGCTCACAAACAGGCGTATTTTTCTTTTGATTTTCAAATATTTATTTATTTATTTTATATGAGGACACTGTCGCTGTCTTCAGACATGCCAGATGAGGGCATCTGATCCTATTACAGATGGCTGGTTGTGAGCCACCATGTAGTTACTGGGAATTGAACTCAGGACCTCTTGAACAACAGTCAGTGCTCTTAATCACTGAGCCATCTCTCCAGCCCCAAGTATATTTTTCTTAAAAGTAAGTCATTAATACTATAGAAAACACTGGAATTTCTAAAGTTATTGAGGGACTTTCTGAGACTTGCCAGTTGTATAAATAATGACACAAGGGCTTTAATATAGTTTAAAGCTTAGACCTTTGGCTTGTACCATCTCCCAACTACTCTAAACTTAACCTAACTAACTAGCCTACATGGCTAGCCTAGATGCCTTATTCTGTACCTTTCTCTGCTCCACTGCAGTATGTGTCTGTTCCCTCTGTCTGCTCCCAAATCTCCAGTGTCTGCTTTCTTCTTGAGCCATTCTCTCTGCCTGGAAATTCTGCCCTCCACTTCCTGCCCAGCTTTTGCCATCAGATCTTTATTACAACCAACCAGCAGCAAGACAATCTCTGCTACAATTCTAGATTGCCTCTAGGCACCGTCAAGTATCTGAGCAGGTGTGGAAGAACAAGTGTTTACAAATGTAAGGATGGTGGTGGGCCACAAAAATGACAATACCAAGATCCTGCCAGCATTTAGCTCTCTGCTGCTCCAGAATTAACAATTGAAAATATGGAGACACACCTTCACATAATGTGAAAAAACAGGTTATCCCACATAAAGTAGGGGCAACTTTTGTAAGTTACAGGGTAGTTTTACCATCTCTCACTGTGAAGGCGACGCTGTGAGTGTAACCTCCCTTGATAATCACAGAACTATGAGCTGTTTCCACTCCAGATCTGTAGACTGCACACAGAGTCCTGTCCTTACAGTACAGCATTAAGGTCATTCTTTATCATCTCAGGGGGGAAATGAGGTATGTAAATTTTAGAAAACTTTGTATCTAATTGCAAAGGTGATGAGAAAGCCAAGATACAAAAGCACTTGACCACCATGCAATACCTCTTTTCCAAGGGAGAACTTAGCCCTTCTAGCCCTTCCTTTCCCCTAACACAAAAACAAAATCAGAAAGTGAGTTTCATTTGTATAAGGAAATTGTTGCATTGGAAGTGTTAGTCAGAATTCTTATTGGCCTTGCCTGAAATGTTGGCCAAATTTTGGAAGCGCACAAAGTATTTCTGCTCACCCAAAGGATCATTTTTGACATTTATTTTTCTTTCAATTTATTTTAAGCAACAATAGTCAAACCCAAATATTCAATACTAAGAAAAAAGTTTTTCTTACTAGATTAAATGCTCTAACAAAACAAAAGCAATGTTTAAATTTAACCAGGAGCAAATCTTATTTTTTTAAAATGTATTGTAAACAAAATAAAATCCTAAAGAAAGTGACTGTTTCTTGGAGCTGTAGAGATGGTTCAGCAATTATGAGGTTGTAGTGCTTTCTTACACCCACATCTGGTGATTCCCAACATCTGTAACTGTAGCTCCAGAGGCTCTGATGCCCTCTTCTGCTGGTCTCCATGAACACTGCACTCACATGCACATGCAAACTTATACACATAATTAAAAATAAAAAGGAGTCCTGTTTTAGAAGACAGTCTCTCCTTAATGCTTGTACTTTTCAGTTGGCCCACTCTACTGCAATCCAGTTAACCAACCAGGGCGCATAGATTCTTCTTTAGACAAGTTTTGCAAAAACCACGAAGGATAAAACTGAACAGCCAAATATATATGAGGCAAACCATTTATGATTCTTAATCCACAAATCAGGACATGGGAGACATTTTATACTCCATGTCTCTATGTACAAGAAGCCCTGTTCTGCTGGGTTATGGAGGAAGACATTGAGCTTCTCCACTATAGCATCCCCCTGGTGACTTGCAAAGATAGCACAGTGTGACATAGGACTCGGAGGTAGCCCTATGGACAAGTAACCTGTAGTTGTTGCTCTGTCACACACAGCACTAATAGTCAGTAATTTAAGCTACTTCTTGAGGTAAATGCTCAGTATTTCTGGTCATGATGAGTTTTTAATGGTATTTTAGGTGTGACTAAAATATTTTCTAAAATAGAATTTGAAAACTGACTAGAATTTTCTGTGAAGTATAACTGTGTAGTAAGTAGAAAAGGCTTTCAGAGTTATTCTCACTTTGTAAACTAATGAATGTGCAAACAGTTCTAATACTATCTATAAATTCTTTCCCAGTCTGAACCAACCTAACCACTGAAATACCAGTGAGGAGATGATACTTTCAGTGAATGTTTAAGTGGCTGCTATTGCATCCAGGCTGAATAGTGGTTTCTCTGTGTGCAAAACCTCTGCAGTGGTTTTGAGATATTGCCCTGTCTATGCACATGCCCACCAATTTTCTCTAGTCATCACCACTAAAAGCTTTTATTCAGTTAAACATTGGTTGATGGGTTTTTCTGAGATCCAATACTCTATAAATTAACATGTCTCATACATACTGAAATGCTGGGTCAAAGCACTGCTGTTTGTGGACACAATCAATTTTATATAGCCACAGTAGAATCTCTGTGTGTAGGAATGTCAGGATTATCACATAAACCATTCAAATGTGGACTGCCAACCACTAATAGTGCCTCAGAATGTGACCTTATTTGGAAAGAGGTTTGCTGCCGGTGTAATTAGTTAATCTGAACTCATGGTGGAGTATAATAGACAACTAATCCAGTAAAATGGATGCCTTGATTAAAATGAAAAAATAAAAAGGTAGATATCCACATGAGAAGATGGCCACTTCCCCACAAAGGGTGCTGCAGCAGAAGCCAAGGAGGCCACCGGTTGCCGGGAGAGAGCAACACAGCCAGGAGAGTGACTCCCATGAGTCAAGAGGGGCCAGCAGCACCTTGATCTCAGGTATCTCTTTCTTTCAGCCCTAAAGGATTGTGTGTGTGTGTGTGTGTGTGTGTGTGTGTGTGTGTGTGTAGATTAAGCTGCCCAATTTACAATTCTTTGCTTTGCGACTCTTAGCAAGTGAATATATCAAGTCAAGAATGCTTTTAAATAACCTGTTTGATAGCTACAGATCTGGCTTTTCACTTACCCCACCCCATAGATCAGCGACTCCTCATTTTCATCTAAAACATGGTTCCACCAATGCCCAGTTTTCTGTTGTAGGCGCTGTTCCATTCATGTTGACTCTAACCTTAGCGGGTGTTTCAAGCTAACTTAGTTCTGCTCCTTTGCTTTCTGTAAGCAAAGCTTCTCTCATTTTCTCCACACATGCTTTCAGTCTTCTTCATATTTTTCCTGAAGGTGTGTATGATCTTTGTACATAGGTCAATTGTGGTCCTTCTCAACATATGGGTATTATATGTCCATCTTGCTGTTGTGTGTATCTTCCATTGTTTCAAGTTCAGTTTAATTTCTTTTCTTTTTTCTGAAGCACCCCACCCCCATCTCTCTTCTCAATGGAAAGGAAATAGAAAATTAATTAAATATGAGTTTTAAAATGTATAATACAAACTAGAATGAAAGCATGGTTTTTAATCCTTTTTTTTTAATTTTTCAAATCTGGATGCAAAGAAAGCTAGTTGTACAGGCTTCCTAAGATCAGCTCAATGATTCATTTCCAGTGTTTTGATTCCCTGGGACTGGCGCTGGTCCAGATTCAGGTCTTGGGCATTGCCTGCTCTTTCAACATTTACGTTGGTTGACTTTGAAACAGCTACTACAGCAAGACTGCCTTGCTTTTTCTGACTTTGTAGCACCTACTATTGGGTACAGCAACACAGGCAAAAATATTAGTGGTTTAAATAAGTATTCTCTTGCATAAAAGAATCTAGGGAGTAGCTGCCCAGGTAGCCATGCCAGTTGTACAGAGCCCTTGGGTTCATAGTTCTTCCAACCTTCCATTTTTCCAGTCACCAGATTTCAAATGGCTGTCTAGAAGTTTCTTGAGAACATTCATGTATCTCCTTGGCTAGAATTTAGTCACATGGTTATATCCAGCTACACAGTGGTATGCGAAACATTGTCCTTTAGGTTGGCATTAGTTACCTAGTTTGAAAATCAGAGTGCTTTTACTCTGGAAGATGCTGACCAGTGAGATAGATACCTATCAGGAAGAAGTGCTCGTATGCATGTTCATGTGTGCTTGTACATGTACACACATACACACGCACATGCACACACACATGCATGTATACACGCAGATACACATAATTTTTTTAAATGTGTAAAGTAGGTAATCATCCTGCATTTTATATGAGATGGAGCCCTGAAGAACAGTGATTCGGATATAGAGGTGGGGACGTGGGGGTGGACAGTGAACCCTTGCGCAGTTCAGACGTGGCATTTTGTGTGGGACAGGTCAAGTCTCTGTGAGGGGTATATTATCCTCTCATTCTCAACCACTTGCCAGGACATGAACATGAGAACATATGGACAACACAGTCTCTTTTTGTATAACCCCATTTTCACTAACAATATCCATTGCTTTCCTTTCTAAAATAAGAATGATGATTGAGCATTTTTCCTAGGAATCATGCAAAATTTAGAGCAGTAAGCAGTAAAATAGGCTTGAAATCTTGTATTTACATTATATTTATGCCATCCGGAACGCTGTCTCATTTGTATGTTCCTAGCTAGCATGCTTTGGTGGCTGGAGTACCTACCTTTGTTCTCTTGTGTGGACAGTGATGGACCTGAGGGCATTTCCCTGCACCATTGTCCTGGTCATATGTGTTCATAGTTGGTAGAATTGTTTTGTGTATTCACTTTAGTTTTTCTTGTAACACACCTGCTTCTTTTTATTCTTGTAAAGAGAATGTTTAAAATATTAGAAAGTCCTACCTTTCACACACACACACACACACACACACACACACACGCCAATAGAGTATACGCCAATAGAGTATAGAGATTAATATTAGATCTGCTGACCAGTTTTGGAAGATAGATAGATAGATAGATAGATAGATAGATAGATAGATAGATAGATAGATAGATAGA
>NW_021620042.1:495241-502144 GCF_004785775.1 Grammomys surdaster
AGATAGATAGATAGATAGATAGATAGATAGATAGATAGATAGATAGACAGATAGATATCATGTAGATGGACTTATTTATTTAAGATTTAAGATATTGTCTCACTAGTCTGGGATAGCTTTATACTCCCTATATATCCCAGGATGGCTTCAAACTTGGAATTCTCCTGGTTAGCCTTCTTGCTCCTGGAATTACAGGTATGTACCACCATACCTAGATATGTGTAAACTTTTAATATAAAGTCAAATAGGCAAATAGCAACATGTATTTCACATGAGTGTTTAATGCTTACCTACATGTTAAAGTTTAAAAATTGACTTATTCCTCAGGTGTTGTCTGCAGAAGTTAGAAAAAAGGAAAATATAGTATTAACATGGGTAAAATGATTATATATTGATGTATCAGATTGTCCCGGCTTATCATTAAAAGGACACTGTTTTCAGAGGGCTTGCAAAATCAGAGGACAACAGAGCACCAGGGAAAGCTCTGGGAACCACTGGGCTGCCCAGTGATGAGGGTCAGCTTGCTAGTCCCTCAGGACTGTGGATAGGCCCTGGGAATCTAAAGCAATGATTCATAATGAGGGTGAGCCAGAGGCCTCATCAATTAGGAAAACACAGCTGGTCTGCTTGTAAATGCCTATTGAGAATGAATTTGACCTTACAGATATTGAATGCTTTCATTAGGATTAATTAGCTAATATTTGGTGAGTTTTATGAAGACAAAAAGCATGGAGAGGTGCAAAGAGGTATATTAATTTTTTCTACTGACATTAACACTAAAGTAGCTGCTAGGTGACGGGATATTAGCCTTAGAAATGCATAACCTCCCGTCCTGGGTGTTTTCAGCATACACTCAAATCAGTATTTCCTGAAGGCTTCCCATTCTGAGTTCTGCCTAGGCAGGCAGAATTAGCCAAGAGGTGATCATGTATCAAGCAAAGAATAAGAAGAGAACCACCATCCAAATAAATAGGTAAAATGAAACTTTTTCACAGCTAACAGATTATGATTCACAAGAGAACCACATGGTAGCTTTAACTGGGGTAGGTCCTTGCCCTAGAACCTGTCGAATTCACATCTGGCCTCAATTGCTTTGCTAGTTAGATAAACTTCCTCAGCCTGTTTCCATTTGCTTCCTGGAGCACAGAAGGTGCATAGCTCTCGCAAGGGTTGCATGATACAGTCTATATGAATCTAATATAAATAATATACTACAAATGTCATGAATGTTAAGAAAACATGGGTAGCCTTTTTGTCTTTTCCACAAAAGAATTAGCATTTAATAGATAATTCCCTTACTAATGAAGTTGGCACCAATAAGGAGATAAGTGTGAGCTTTAGAACAAATGTAAAGGAGTCACTGTACCCAGTGTAGATGAAAGAAAACCTAATTGTTCCTTAAATCATTTGGAAACTGAAGGTGTTCCATCCTAGAGTTTCCATACAGAATTAGTCGTTGCAAATGTAAGTGTGAGCCAGGCAGTGGTGGTGCACGCTTTTAATCCTAGCCCTGCACTCAGAAAGCAGAGGCAGGTGGGTCTGTATGTGTTTGAGGCTAGCCTGGTTTACAGAGTGAGTTCCAGGACAGCCAGGGCTACACAGAGAAACCCTGTCTTGAAGAAAACTAAAAAATAAAAAGAAATCAAAAGAAAGAGAAAGACAGGAAGAGAAGAAAGGAAGGAAGGAAGGAAGGAAGGAAGGAAGGAAGGAAGAAAGAAAGAAAGGAAGGAAGAAAGGCAGAGAAAATCTGCTGAAAATCTGTGAAGCCTTCACATATAACATTCTATAGAAACATACATGTGTGCATATATCCATGCATATATGTGTATATTTAAGACTGAATTGTATTACGTCCATGGGGAAGCAGACTAAAACAAAGAGTTGAAAGAAGGAAGGAAGGAAAACAAAAGGTATTTTAAATATATTTATTAGTTCTTAACACAGGAGGATTCTGCCAGTCCTGCATGGATTCCATGGGGACTAAGTTGGGTTCCTCGACTCACTGCAAGCCCTGAACACCTAAACACACTTTCCTCATCCAGGCAGCCACCTACCAGGCTTAAAAGTGCTTGCAATTTTGGTCTCTGGTTGGCTTTTATTACACTAAATGTCATTTTATACTTCATTATACATCTTGGAATTTAATTTTTCTACAAAATGGAGAAAGTTAAAAGGAATAAAATAAAAACAAATTTAGCACCAAGAATCTGTCAGAAATGTGACTTGAGACAGGGCTGAGCTGCATACTAAGGGAAGGATTTGAAATATTGTCAGGCATCCTTTAAGAAGAAATATGGTCAGGCAAGTTTGTCTTTGGGTGAGCTTTGTGGTATGCTTTAAAAAGGGGGTGGGGGATGCTGCTATATCACCTGACAAGACGTTCTTACAGAATGGCTGTCACATACTTACATGGTGAATATCACATATTCTATATGACAGTTCATTTAGAACCGTAGAATCTTGACCTAGAATTGTACTGTGTGGTTCATTGACTGTGAGATCAGTTATATACAGTTGTTCATACCAGCACCCTCTCTGTCTTGTAGGTAGAAGGAAGCCTTCTGTAGTAAGCTTTTTCCCTTGATGAATTGAGACTCAAGGGCACCCCTGACTTAATGATGCTTTTTCTTTGATTTGGGTTCAAGAAGACCAGTGTAAGAATCTGTGCTGGCTATCCAGATAGCCAATGAGTAGTGAGAGCAAGCGTTTGTTTTGCTGTTCGCCTTCATTTATTCAGGAGTTTATTTTATTTTGTTTGGGCTGAGGACTACTTGGCACATTAGCAGAGAACAGAAGATGCTCTTACAATCTACACAGTCTCGACCTCTAGCTCCAATGTTCCTTTGGAACACATTATGTATCCATCTTGCAAGAAAGACAACCTGAAATGCTCAGGTGGGAAGCAGGTCTGTTTCTTGCCATACAGATGCTTCCATTTTTCTCAAGCAAACTTGCTCAAACCAGTTCCTCCTCCTCCTCCTTTTCTCCCTCCTCCTCCTCTTCTCCCTCCTTTTCCTCCTCCTCCTCCTCCCCCTCTTGTTCCTCCTTCTCCCCCTCCTCCTCCTCCTCCTCCTCCTCCTCCTCCTCCTCCTCCTCCTCCTCCTCCTCCTCCTCCATTTCCCTCTTCTACAATGGGAAATACTCTGTTGTTCATAACCCTTAGTGCCTGGTACCTAGTGTGGATATGTGTGGCTGCCTGCAGAGACAGGAGCAGGAGTCATTCTCTCCAGCCTGCTGCTGCCTCCTCTTTCCTGCCCCCATCAGTTCTAAGGCAAATGCAGCCCTGGCTCCAAATGGCAAAGCCCTGGAAGGAATCCAGACTTGAAATCAATACCCAGAGCTTCTGGGCCTTGCTGTTGCCTCTGGGAAAGGCAAGCTGGAGCACAGTGTCGAGGCAAGAAAGGACAGCTGCTGGGACCCAGATTCTCTCCCACCCCCAGAAGGAAGAGGCTTGCTGGGTAAGGGATGCTGAAACACTTTGTCACTTATGTGGATTCATGGCCAGCAGGCAAGAGTCTATCTGTATGAGAACAAGTACAAAGGACACAGAATAGAATGAAGGTCAGCACACTGGGTCTGCACCAAGAGAGGAGACAAGCAGTTTCATTCCAGCTTGCTAGTACCACGATGTCCAGTGTTGCCACCCACCTCACAACCTCTGTGTAAATGGACCTGTGTCCAGCTCTAGACAAAAACAGACAAAACAAGGCAAGATCTTAGCTTACCCCTGCTACTGTAAAGAATTATCTCTGAGCATATTAAAGACTCATGGGGGCTGGAGAGAAGATGAGAAAGGCTGCTGCAGATGGACATTGAGAGCTCTGACACCTGATGCTTTTAGTTTGATTCAACCTATGGGGAAAGTGCATTCCCGCACCTGCTAGTGCAGGCTACAGGCACATTGTTGCTGCAGTCATTTTCCCTAGATCCCATAATTCCAAGTGACTTTGATGACTTTTAAAGCATGTCCATACACAGGGTAAGTATCATTTTGCTTTTGACGTTGAAACTGGACAGTGTTGACACCCATGTCAAGATCCACGCATCCTCAGCTAAGCAACCGTAGAGTTTCACTTTTCAACTGTTGCTTTCCTCCTATGAAATGCTTGGGAGCTGAAAAGATGGCTCAGAGATGAAGAGTGTGAACTGTTCTCACAGAGAAACCAAGATTGGTTCCCAGCAGGCATTGGGTGGTTCATAGCTTAAAGGCCAGTTGCTCCAGTTCCGGGGGTTTTAACACTTTCTTGCCTTCTTGAGCACCTGCATTCTTGTGTACCTACTTGCACATAAGAACACACACACACATGTATATATGTGTGTGTATATGCATGTATATGTGATATTTATGTGTCTGGTGTGATATATATATATATATATATATATATATATATATAATTTAGAATAAAAATAAGTCTTGTTTCAAAAGAATCAAAGGTTTCTTTCAGTCACTAAGATCCCACACTTCATGATTTTTTTTCTCCAAGTAAGTTGAGATTCATTGTCCATTAATCATGACTTAGAATTGAGGAAGTGAGGCATTTTTATTCATGTTCCCATTGAGGTGCAATGATTGTAGAAGATTAATGTCTTGAGCCACCTCATATTTTCCCCAGTTTAATTTACTAATTTCTACATAGAGAGAACTGAACAATCAGGCAGCACATGCCTTGTGCACAGTGATGGGACACTTGTATTTAAGGCTCGTGTTCTGTAGATGAATCTTCAGTATGGCTCATAGTGTGAGCTTTTCTTCCATTTGTTTGTATCCTATTAGTCTAGAAAACACATTTTAAAAGATTTACTTATTGTTTTCAATTATATGTATGTATGTGCATATGTGCACCTCTGTATGTCTTTGTGTGTATCTTTATATGTATCTGTGTGTGGATATATGTGTATCTCTGTGTGCATGTGTGTATGTATATGTTTTTGTCTGTGTGTGTATGTGTGCACACTCAGGAGTGCAGGTACATCAGGAGCCCAGAACAGATTTCCATGGAGATGGAGTGACAGATGGTGGTGAGCCATGGGTGCTGGTAACTGAACTCAGGTTTTCTACAAGAATGGCTTACTCTTTTAATTTCTGAACCATCTCTCTAGTCTAAGAAAGCAGATCTTTAAAGATAAAAATCTATGTTTAGTTGTAAGACATTAGAGAATAGAGTTCCTGGGCAAAGCCATGAACATATGTTGGGAAAAGAGGGTATTGTTAGCGATGGGAAGCAAGTGGGGTCAGCTCTGTAGGTCCTTATTCTGCCTGTGCTGTTAAAGCCTTTGTATTATAGAAGTCATTTTTATCAGAATTCCTTAGCCGTTGTCTTCTCCAGGAAAGAGCACCACAATTGAATTTCTAATACCAAATAGTTAGCTCTGAAAGCATTGTACATACAAGTAGCATTATATGAACTGAGCAAGCCATACTTGTATAGTTAGGAACATACACACAACTCTACACCACCACCAACAGAAACAAAAACAATTTTTAAAAAAGAGGCGATATATTTGAAAAAGAGCCAGTGTGGGGAGTACATTGGTGGTTTTAGAAGAAAAAAAGAGGAGGGAAAAAGTCCTCCATGCCTGTCAGGAAACGTTGGCACATGCCTTTAATCCCAGCACTTAGGGGTCAGAAGCAGGAAACCAGCCTGGTCTACACAGCAAGTTCCAGGCTAGCCAGAACTACATAGTGCAACTAAGTCTCAAAATCCAACAATAACAAAACTCCTTCAAGGAAGGCAGGGAAGGACAGGGAAGGGGAGAAGAGAAGGTAGGAGAGAAAGGGAAGGGGAGAAATAAGGAAGAACCTTGAGTAACCCTGGAGTTTAATGATTGCCGATTTACATTCTAAAACAATAAAAATCTTGGTTAACAGTAGGCTGCTTGCCTGGATCACCGGACACTGTGTGCAGCCATTGTCTCATGGTGGATGCCTACCCATGTCAACTTTATGCCTCACATAAATATTTTTTGAAAAATACACAATTTTTATGACAAAACCTTTGAGATTTGTGCCCCATTCTAGGTCTGGTAACTTTGTGCTCTGAAGTCCTATGGCAGTTGAATTATAAGTTGCCGATCACATGTATTTTTCATGATCACCTGTGATGACAATGATTAATATGATTCAGTGAGCAGAGGTAGCACAGGTGACAGATGACAATTACACATGTGAAAGAATCCCACTATCAGGGGACAGCATTAAGATTTTGTGCAGTGTCTCTAAGTTCTGTGTCCTCCATCTATCTGCAAGTTTCCTCTGATTTGAGGCAGACAAACAAAGTGTAGAAGAAGGAGAGAAAGAGGGAAGGAGAGAGGAGGAGAGGGAAGGAAGAAAGGAGGGAAGGAGGGCAAGAATAGAAAAATAGAAAAAAAGCTTCTCCAATCTCCATACATACATCTTCCCAAGCCTCTAGACCTGTGTTTCTTAACCTGTGGGTCATGATCCCTTTGAGGTCTGAACAACCATTGAAAAACATAGATGCTTACATTGTTATTCATAACAATAGCAAAATCACTATATTAAAGGATGACAGCATTAGAAAGTTTGAGACTCTCTAATATAGTTCCTCATGTTGTGGTTACCCCCAACCATGAAATTGCTTTCATTGTTACTTCATAATTGTAATTTTGCTACTCTTATGAATCATAATGCAAATATCTGTGTTTTCTACAGGTTGAGAACCACTGTTCTAGGCCTGGATAACTATCATTGCATTCTCTAAGGCCACTGAGGTTGTAGCATTGTTTACAATATACAAGGTATAGAAATAAATAGTTGTCTATGGATGGATAGATGGATAAAGAAGATGTGCTGTGTACACACACACACACACACACATACACACGCACATACAGAGAGAGAGAGAGAGAGAGAGAGAGAGAGAGAGAGAGAGAGAGAGAGAGAGA
>NW_021620042.1:502154-534959 GCF_004785775.1 Grammomys surdaster
AGAGAGAGAGAGAGAGAGAGAGAGAGAGAGAGAGAGAGAGAGAGAGACTTGGCTCTATGACAAAATGCCTATCAAAAACAACTTATAGAAGAGTTTATTTAGCTCATAATTTGAACAATATTTGAGACAATACTTTGGTTCATAGTTTAAAGGTACAGTCCATCACAGAGGGAAGCATGTCAGTAATAATGTCAAGTAGCTTTTCTTTTAGGATAGATTCTGATCTGAGGAAACGTGGTATTTGTCTTTTTGAGTCTGGTTTAATTTGCTTACCAAGATAATCTCCTAACTAGGCCCTGTAGATATCATAGTTTGAGTCTTCTCCATGGCTGAATAAAAACTCCATTGTGTTTATCTCCACACTGTGTTTATCTTGTCGCTTACTGATGGCATCTGCACAAGCTGACTCTTGGCTACTGTCAACAATGCTGCATTAAACATGGATGAGCAGTTCTGTGGAACTGCACGCCAAAACAAACTTTCCTTCCATAAGAGGCTTTTAACTACAGTGTTTTATCATAGCAACAAAAAGTAATAAATACAGCTTGCAATATCCTGAAATACTTTTCCTATGTCTTTCTCTAATAACTTTAAAGTTTTAAGTCTTACATTAAGATCTTTGATTCCTTTGGATTGATTTTTGTAGTGTAAGAATGGAGATCCAATTTCATCCACCTGGTGCTTCAATTTTCCTAGCACTGTTTATTAAAGAGGTTCAATTTTCTCTAAAGTATGCTTTGGCACTCTTGTTAAAATTCAGGTGGCTGCAGCTCTGTGCCCTTTCTTCCATGTCCTTTATTCCATTCTATTAGTCTACATGTTTGCAGTGACTGTCATACTGTTCTTGTTACTATGGCTTTGTAGTATAGTTTGAAAACAAGTATTTTTATGTCTCCAATACTCTTCCAGTTTTAGGATTCCTTTGACTGTTTATGGTTATTATTTGTTTCTGAATGAATTTTAGGCTTTTTTCCTGGTAGTGTATAGAATGTTGTGGATATTTTGATATGTATTTCATTGAATCTGTATCTCCAGATACAGATTTTTGTAATATAACAGCTCTACAAGATTAACTCTGTTGATCCATGAACATGGTAGGTAGGTTTTTCCTCTAATATACTCTTCATATTGTAAAGATTTTGTGATAAAAGTTCTTTTTTCTTCCTTGATTAGTTTTATGCTTAAAGTTAAACTCATTGCTGTTCATTAGTATATGTAGAGAAGTTCCTGATTTGTGTATGTTGAAATTGTATCCTGTTACTTTACCCAAAGTATTTATTCTATCTAAGACTTCTCTAGTTGGCCTTCCAGGTCTTTTGCTTTTGTGGATAGGATTGCATTGTCTCAAAATAGGGATAATTTTCCCTTACCTTTTCTATTTTTATCCCTTTTCTTTCCTTGTCTTATCCCTCTAAGACATCAAGCATCATGCTGAGTAATAAGGGAAGGAGACCCCTTCTCCCATTCCTGCTTTTCTGTCAGCTATAGCTTTTATTATGTTAATGCATGTCCTTTCTATGTCTGTGTCATCTCTCTCGGCTTTTATCAGGGAATGATGTTAAATGAAGTTAAGGAAGAGCCCTTTCCTCTGCTGCTGAGAAAGCGTGAGGCCTCTGTTGGAGTCCATCTGTATGCTTTGTTGCATGTATTGATTTGTGTATGTTGAACCATCCTTGCATCCCTGGAATGAAAGCAACTGGATCATGGTGTGTGATCTTTCTAATGTGTTGTTTGACTTAGTTTACAAAGATGTTATTATGCATCTGTGGTCATCAAAGAAATAGGCTGATGGTTTTCCTTTATTGTTGTATCCTTACCTTGCTTTGGTATCAGGATAATACTTTCTCATAAAGTGAGTCTGGTGGTATTTCTTCCTTTCCTATTTTCTGGGATAATTTGATAAACATCCTCCTTTAAACATCTGGTAGAATTTAACAGTGAACCTGTCTAGTCTTGAGCTTTTCTTTGTTAATTCATGAAGGTCATATATATCTAGAAATATATGCATTTTTTCCAGACTTGCCATATTTTTCACTACAGATTTTCCTAAATTATCCTTTGGGTTTCATTGGTATCTTTTGTAACAATTCTTTTTACCTCTAATTATTGAGTCTATTGTACATTTTTTTCAGTTAGCTTGACTCAGAACTTTTCAATCATATCATTTTAAAGAACTAACTCTTTTCCTGTGGATTCTTTGTATTGTTCTTTTATTCTCTATTTTATTAATTTCTTCCCTGACCTTGATAATTTCTTTCTGTCTATTGGTTTGGGGCTCGAAGTCTTCTTTTCCTAAGATCTTGATACATCTTTATTTTGTTGATTAAGATATTTCAGAGTTGTTTTGTTTTGTTTTTGCTTTTTTGTTTGGTTTTATGTAAGCATTTATATCTAAAAACTTTCCTCCTAAAACTACCTTATTGTATCCCAAAGATTTTGGTCTTTCTTTAGTCTTCATTTGAGTCTTAGAAATTTTAAAATTCCTTCCTAATTTATGGATTGACCTTCTGACCACTCAAGAATGTCTTATCAGTATCCGTGTATATGCATTTCTGTAGCTTCTATGGTATTGAACCTCTATTTTACTCTATAACGTGATAAGGTACAAAAAATTATTTCCATTTTTTCTTTATGTTTGTTAAGACTTGTTTTCTTGCCTAAAATGTAATATATTTGACAGAGAATTCCATGGGCTATTATTAATGTGTATTCTTTATCTATTGAATGGAGCATTCTGTATATGTCAGTTAAGTCTATTTTGGTCGATGGTACAGTTTAATTCTAAAATTTCTTTATTGACATTTTGACTGTATGGCTGACAATTGGTAAGCATATAGAAACCAACGTTCTTACCATATCTGTTTACATCTCCATCCTTTTATGTCCAGTATTCTTTGTTTTACGAAACTGAATGTACCAACATCTGGTGCTTAGATACTTAAAACTGTCATACCTTCTTATGGACAGGAAGCCTTAGAAGCCAACCCTTGAACTCTGATGGATTGTTAAAAGTCAGATGTTTAGTAATGTGTAACAACCTCTTAAAAATATGTTTCATCTACATTATTTTCAGCATTATAGAAGGCAGGTTTTGTCACTATTCCTGAACATGAGGTATGTTGTCATAGAATACAGACTGAAGTATATACAATAACTATGTAAATGACAGTTATTCTCAGGGGGTTCTGAAATTCTTTAAAAAAAATTTCTTGTTCGTTTTCTAATAGCATACTGAAGTTCTTAGACTGGGGCATACTATATCAGCTAAGGAAAATGATTTTATTGTGCTGTTTGTAGTTAAGATCCTTTGTTTATATAAAATGGTTGATGTGATCAGAACTCTATAACAATAAAATCCTAATTGTTATAATAATGAAAATGCAAAGCACCCTTCCCAAGAGTATCCTGGGAAGCAATATTATTAGAGAAGTGGCATTACTTATTAGGGAAGCAACTTACTTATTAGTGGTAGAAACTGGGGCTCAGAGGTTTCCAGAACTGCTTATTTTTGTCTGCTTCAAGTTTTCTTTAGGAGTTTACTGGTCAGGGATACCAAGGGAACTACTTACAAGGGTGAACAACTTGCCGGGTGACACCACAGATCATTTTGCATGACAGGTGGACATGGGATGGTGACAGCTTCAAGCCAACAAGAGGACTGTGGTTTGCCATGGAATTAATGACTAACCAAGGCTGGGTCCAGTCAGTCCTAGGAAGAGCCTGTTGGAAGTTGTGTCTAATTGGCAGATCAGAGTGACTGAGCAGTGCGCCCTCCATGTGGGAGGAGGTGGCATGCTGGCCCAAACTATTCTGGGCCCGTGACATACTGCAAAAGCTGGCTTTAAAAATAAATTCTCATAGCAACTTTGATACTGTCAAAACACTGGTTATTTAAAACTTCTATTTGCCTGGATTATAGATAATCAAGAGCACACACGAAAAGTTCATAATTGTCATTTATTGTATAATGTTTGCAGAGTTGTCTTCAATGTTGAGATTTTCTTTTCATGTAGATTTTACAGTTTCATTTCGTGGTGCAAAACTCTCATAGTGTTTGCTGTGTTAAAGTTACCTGTGGAATTATCTTATATGTTCCTTTGATGTAAGGATGTGATTGTGTTGTCATAGTTTATTTTGATTTAATACAAAGATACTGAATTTATAACAAATACAGTAATGAGTGAGTTATAACAGGAAGCCTTAGAATCTCTGCCCATGAACTCTGCTGGACTGTTTAAAGTTAGATATTAATTTCCAGGTCAGAACAAATGTAGATATTGGGTATTTAAAAAGGAGTTATGGTATCTAACAAATTATAAAACTTTGTGAGTAATTGTTATTAACAGATTTAAATACAAACAGGCCTGTGGTTTCATAGTATTTTATTAAAATGTCATATTAAGTAAAGACCTTAAGAATTTAGTTTTCATTGCTGTATAAATTGTAAAGTAGAAATAGGAAATAAAATTGAAGTCTACATAGCCAACTTAGTGGTAGAATAGCCATAAAGTTATATGCATAGAAATTGTACAAACCTCTCCTGTAATTGATACTGAAGAAAGTTATTAAGTGCAAACACTCGTTGTATCTTTTTTTAATTTATTTTTAAATCAAATCATAATTTTTACTTATTCACATAGGGATTATAAACACAAAAAGGCAGGACGTGGGGAAGGGGATACCACCGGAGTGTGGATGTCCAGGGGGAGTACAGATATCTTTCAGAATCGGGTGTCCGCTGGGTGAAGGTTCAGGGGACAAGTCACTATGACTCTGCCTATGATTCACTTGTCCTTATCTAAGTTGGTATTATCTGCCAAGGCTACCTATTTACAAGGTCTATGACTACTCAGGCTGGTAAATTTCCACAAAAGCTGCCTGTTTACAATAGCTTATAGTCCTCTGTTTCAATGTTATTCCACAGAGACCCAAGACTTTGTGTTAGTATACATGCATGACAGGTCTATTGCTGATTTTAGGCCTATGGCTGATTTTAGGCCTTCAGTGTGTAAGCAGGGCTGCCCCTGACAACTCCTCCCTTCTCTAAGTATAGAAGGGCTGTGGCAATTCTAATCTTGTGAAGGTGGGGATAGAGGCCTGACCTCCAGTACTTGAAGAGGACTTTGTAATGGCTCCGGTCTCCCTGTCATTGACCAGTGAGGCATGAGGGCCATACCCATCCCGATGTCTTTTTCCTAGAGAGGGGATACTTTTGACATCAACCCCTATGCAGTCAGGCTTGTCCCTCAGGGAACCCAGAGAGATATTTTTAACTTTTATTGATATTCCCTTGCAGTGCTTAGCCTCGCAGCCTAAGCAAGATCTTTCTCTAACATCTTTTCACAGAACAGAGCAGTGGCCAGGTGATTACTGCTCTAAAACTGTTCCCTTGCCTTGAAAACTGTTGATTTCTGGTGTCGTGTAAAAAGCTGAGTGCTCAGTCTCCCTGTCACTCTTCACCCACAACTACCTCAGACCGTGGGTGGTCTTACTTGTGAGGGTCTCCAGTCCACACGCAGTCCTTTTGTTACTTCTTCAAAATGTATCGCTCCCTCCCTTCCTTCTTCCTCCCTCCCTCCCTCCTTCCTTTCTTCCTTCCTTCCTTCCTTCTTCCTTCCATCCTTATTTTCTTGAGATAGGGTTTCTCTGTGTTTCAAGCCGTGGCTGTCCTTGAACTCACTTTGTAGTCCAGGCTGGCCTCAAACTTACAGAGATCCCCCTGCCTCCACCTCCCAAGTCCTGGGATTAAGGCCCATCTCCAGCTTGGCATCCATTCTTAGTCACTCTTAAACACTTCATGAATTCTTCACCAGGCTTGGAATTACAACACCACACACATGTGAGCTCTGACTGTGAAATAGACCTTCTCAGAGCCTGGGAACTGACTCAGCAGTTAAAGCACTTGCTGCTCTTACAGAGGATGGAGTTCACTTCCCAGCACCCCCATCAGGTGGCTCAAAACTGCCTGAAACCTCAGCTAAGAGAATCTAACACTCTCTTCTAGCCTGTGTGAGGACCTGAACACACATGTGAATGCACACATATACACATATACACACACACACAATCAGTAGAATAAATACATCTTTTTACAAATACACCCTTTCTTTCAAAGAGAACTTGGACTACTTGTGGACTCTGCACAGGAGACCCTCCTGTTACCTGAGTTCCTCCTAGGAAGATACAGATGGTCTCAGCTGCTGTCATAAACCCAGAAAGCCCAAGCTGGCAAGAAAGACTTACTGTAAGATTTGGAGCAAGGGTGGGGTCTTAGTTTTTACTGTGAAACTTAATGAGAGAATGTCAAGGTATAGCATGTGGTGTACAGCACGGGGGAAGCCAAGCTAAAGTAGGTAAGGGCAGAGCAAACTGCTAAACAAAAGATGTTTGAAACCTGACAATAAAAACCATTTGGAGCCCAGACATTTGCTGGAAAGGACAGATGGACGGTTCAGTCAAACTCTGGGGCACATTTTCCCTTCACACCTGTGCAGTCTAGATAAGGTAGTGACATTCAGTCTCTTCCTTTTCAAAGACCAGCCAGTAACATCTTCCACATCCCTCACTTCAGCATTCGCTACAAGTACTTTTGCTAATTGTACAATGTTTTGTTAGCTGCTTTAGCTTTTCTGAAATGTCAATGAAGTATTTTGCAATCATATAAAATTAGCAAAATTTTACTGTCACACCCCAGGTAAACTTTTTCACATAGAGAATTTAGTAATTTAAAAGTACTTTCATGGGCCACTGACAAGAACATCAAACAGCTAGAGATTGACATCACTAATCTGAAGAAATCCCTTGTTTCGTTGTCTGAAGAGACCTCCTAAAATCTCAAAGATCCTTATTGGACTTGATTTACTCTATTACAATAGAAAAGGCTGTGTACAGCTCTTGACTATGTACAGCCCTTAAAGAAGAATGTTGCCTTTACATAGACAAGACAGGGAGGGTTAAAGAGAACATGAAATAGGTCAGTAAAGGCCCTAAGAAAAATCAGAGAGAGAAAGAGACAGATGAATGCTGGTACAAGAATTGGTTTTCAGCCTCTCCAAGGTTGTCAACCCTACTTCCTCCCATCTTGGGACCATTATTTGGGTTCTTTTTGCTTATTTCTTCTGGTCCCTGGGCCTCAAATAGACTGACTAACTCTGTGAAACAACAGATAAATAATTTGGTAGCAAAACCTATTCAGATACATTATCATAAGTTAGCTATGGAGGACCACGAGACTCAAGATGAGGTTGTTACTTTATCCAGGGTGTTCCCAAAACCCATCTCCACCCAACCTAAAAGAGGGGACTTCTGACCCTAGACCAAGCAGAGAGGGGCCACCCAGAACCCCCTCTGACTGGCAATCTGAATTCTTGCTTAGGCTGCGAGGCTAAGCACTGTAAGGAAATATCAATAAAAGTTAAAAATATCCCTCTGGGTTCCCTGAGGGACAAGCCTGACTGCATAGGGGTTGATGTCAAAAGTATCCCCTCTCTAGGAAAAAGACATCGGGATGGGTATGGCCCTCATGCCTCACTGGTCAATGACAGGGAGACCGGAGCCATTACAAAGTCCTCTTCAAGTACTGGAGGTCAGGCCTCTATCCCCACCTTCATAAGATTAGAATTGCCACAGCCCTTCTATACTTAGAGAAGGGAGGAGTTGTCAGGGGCAGCCCTGCTTACACACTGAAGGCCTAAAATCAGCCATAGGCCTAAAATCAGCAATAGACCTGTCATACATGTATACTAACACAAAGTCTTGGGTCTCTGTGGAATAACATTGAAACAGAGGACTATAAGCTATTGTAAACAGGCAGCTTTTGTGGAAATTTACCAGCCTGAGTAGTCATAGACCTTGTAAATAGGTAGCCTTGGCAGATAATACCAACTTAGATAAGGACAAGTGAATCATAGGCAGAGTCATAGTGACCTGTCCCCTGAACCTTCACCCAGCGGACACCCGATTCTGAAAGATATCTGTATTCCCCTGTACACCCACACTCTAGTGTCATCCCCTTCCCCACGTCCTGCCTTTTTGTGTTTATAGCCCCTGTGTGAATGAATTACAATTTGAGAAAAAGTAAATTATTTATAAAAAATTTTTTAAAAAGTACTTTCATACATCAAAATTTGAAGAGTGAAGTAGGTTTATATTTATATTAAAATTTATATTGAAATTAATATTTATATTTATTTATATTGAAAAGACCCTCCTTCCTCACCTCTCTCTCACTCCCTGTCCCTCTTTCCCTCCCTTCGTCTCTCTCCCCATCTCCCTCTCCCTCTCTTTCCCTTTCTTTCTCCCTCCCTATCTCCCTTTGTATATGTGTGTATGTTCATGCATGTGTGCCTCCCTCTGTGTGTGTGTGTGTTTTCAAAGATTTCAAGAAATCTGCTTTGTGCTCAAAAGATAAATGTCATTGGATCATAGCCCACAGACTTTCTAAATTCTGAAATGTTTCATATCTTGAGTAAATTAAACAGCATGTTTTATCTCATTTTACTGTGTATGACTTACTTCATTCAGCTGGTAATAAAAAACATCCTGGGTCATTTAAACAAGTAATCAATAAGACCACTTGCTATTTCTTGCTTTTAGAAGGCATTGATTTTATTTGCTATTGGGTAATGATGCATGATTCAGTTCAAAGGTGAAATGTTATCAAACTAAGAAAATAACATTTTTATCATCAGCAATGTTTAATTGTGCAACTGATCTTTAGCTAAAGACATGCTTTCCAACACACACATAGACACACACACACACACACACACACACACAAAGCCTTTTGCAAATTTGCTGAACTGTAAAACTAAACAGAACTCTGAGAGAAGAAAGTATCAACTGAGAATGTTTGATTATTTGTTTGGATAGATGCCAGCTGTAGCTGAGTTGAATCATCATTTTATGAGACATTTATTTGAATTAGTGTGGCATTATTTAATAGGGAGAGTTTTGCATGAAACCATGTGTTTTATAAAATGAGAATGGGCTCCATCTTTGAGATTCCTTTTCATTAGACTTCTGCAAGTGACTTTTGGAGAGTTTCCTTTTTAATCTTATTAGAATGTTTGTGCTGATGCAATACTGGTTGCTGCACTGTACTCGGGGAGGCAGCAGAGGCGAGTCTTGCCGAGGCTGGAAGCTGTTTCCAGCTGACTCTATAGTAAGAGAAAGCCCTCTTTCTCCTGTTTGTTCATTTTCATGGTGTAAATATCCCCACAACACACCATCTCAAGCTACAGACATGATGTTCCTGAATACAAGGTTGGAAAGAGTTTAACACCATGCCCCCACACTGGTGAAATAAGTGTCCACAGTTTTACTGACACAAAGTTCTGTGGAGTAATAATTAGGAAATTATGTGTTTTATATGTGCATTGCCTTTTGTTGTTATAGTTAATTGGAAACTTGATCATTTTTAATGATAGCATTGCATTAATGAGCAATTTGCAAAATTCCTGAAAATTTTAAGAGTTGCCCTCTGTAAGCTAATACAATCTTCACTACAGCACTGTGGGACAAATAAAACAGCAACACATGCATTAAAGGAAGTAATTTTAATTTTTAATACCAAAATGAGGTAGAAATAGGAAATGGGCATTGCTGACTTGAGGAAGAATGGTTTATATGTGGGGTGGGGGGAGTGGGACATGCCAACATGTCTGTGTATATGCAGGGACAGAATGTGTACGTGATGAAATGTGTCTGTGTTAATGTGTATGCATGATGGAGCATATGTGGGCTGTGTGTAGACGTTGGAGCATGTGCATGTGGTTTGTGATGCTGGACTGTGTCTGTTGTGCATGATGGGAGCATGGTGAAATGTTTGTGGAAGTTTACGTGTATGTGTTCACTCAAAGGGAGCCGTGGAGGACCCCCAGTGATTGGTTACTCAATGGAGGACTCCCAGAGTGGTTTGTTAATCAGCTGAGAAGCCGACAATTGAGTTACCTTCACAAAGAAGTCAAGAAGCCATGAATACAATATGCTTTCTGTTATTGTAACAAAATAACAAAATATTGGAGATAATAGTCTTATAAGCAAAAAATGTTTCTTTTGGTTCACAGATCTGGAGGGTGTGGTCTATAGTCAGTGGGTCCCATTGTGGGCCTGTGGTGAGGCCACATATCATGGCAGGAGTGTGTGGAGGAAGAGGCTATTGGATGGAACACAAAGAGAAAAGATGGGCTCATGCTTCAGTGTGCTTCCAACGTCCATAGGAAGAGCCATCCAAGCAGAATGAGTATTAGGTATCAGATACTACTGTTGTAAGCAGGTATCTCTACACATAGCAGAGTGATCAGGAGGCCAGCATACGTGGCTAAGTGAGTAGATAGTCTAAGGAACGATGAAATTGAAATACTTAATAGGGTTTTATGACATGGGCCATTAATATAAACTAGATTGTTCTAACATTTCAAATATTCCAAATGAGTGATGTGTGAATCATATATTATTGCAAGACTATTTCAGCTACTTTGAGGTTCTGGGGGTCAAGGACCAAGGGACAGAAACCTGTAAGGCGCCATTACAGCAGTTTGTCCAGTGAGCACTCACAGTGGTGGTGAGACAGGTCACATCCGCATGTAACAGGAAGCTTGGCTAGATTTGCCCATGTGGAGCGAGGGAGCTGATGACTCCAAGGCTCGTTCTTGAGTAGCCGGAACATACTGGCAGCAATTAATTGTCTGAAGACATTGCTGTGGGTCTGAAGAAAAATGCATAGGTTTGTGGAGTGTCAACTTTGGGGTACCTGTTGGACATTTAAGACATTAGTAGATTTTAAGTAGAAGTTGTGGAGTAGGCAGTAGATTCAATAATCTGAAGAGAGATTTGGTGTAGAGATATAAGCTGCAAAGCTGTAAGGATAGAGTGGCTAAGCCATCATAACATGAATACAAGCCCTAAAGTAGCCAGATGCAGTAACAAGGAGTCCCAGCAACAAGACTGAGAAGCATGGGGTCTCAGAAGGAAGTGAAAGCATACCTAGTCTCTGATAGCTGGGTCATAGATCTGTTGACACTTGAGGACCCCAAGCTCAGTGTAAGACTTAAAATACTAAGGTGATTCATGTGGTGTCATTTGAGTTTATGACGCCCTAGAGTTTCATAAATAGAATAGAAAGGTACTTTTCTATATGCCATTTTTACATTGTTATTTATTCTTAGTATCATGCTCTTTTTAATTTTTTTAATATGCAGATTAGAGGGTCCTATTAAGGCATTTGCATGTGCACTTTGCTCTCTTTGACACCTTTCCTCTTCGTCTACATTGACTTCTTTTCTCATTGCTGGGACCAAATGTGTGACCTTAGCACCTCAAGGGAGTAAGGACTTCCATGAAGCAGGCTCTCAGGGCACAGTCCATCAAAGCTGGAGAAGTGAGGACAGTCACAGGCAGAAAACAGGCAGAGGCGAGTGTTAGGGTTAGCTTGCATTTTGTATATTCATGTTAGAACCCCACCTCATGGGTAGTGCCCTCCACATTCAGCATGGGTGGCCTTCCTCAGTTAAACCTCTCTAGAAACACCTCATTGAAAGACCCGAAAGTGATTCTAAATCCTGTCCTGGTAACAGTGAAGATTAACTCTCATAATCCCCTTGTCCCGCCTCCTGATCATCCCCTTCTCCCCACCCCCAAATCCACTCTTCTGTTTTCATATGTTTATCAGCACATATTATTTGCTAGACACCTGTGACACCTAAGCATAAACTTTATATCTCTTCCAGTTCTTCTAATTAACACAATCAATGACAACTTTATTCAGTATTCTCTAGTGGCATGCAGGGCACTGTATTGCCAAACCACAGAAGCAGCATCCTAGAAGCACCCTGTTGGGAGTCCCCCCAGCCTGTAAACCTTTGTGGTTTCCTCCTGGCCCACACCTCCTTTCTTCTGCCCTCTTTGATGCATCCATCAAAGGTATTCCCGGTCTTTTGGAGCATATTCAGCTGGATCCCTTTTTCCTTTTTGAAGCAGACCTTGGATTAATACTCACTCCTTCCCCATGAACAGACTTCCAGAATAGAGCATTCCTCAGGACCGCCTTCCCGAGGACACACTGCTGTTCCTTTCTCTTGCCACTCCAGTCTTTGGTCTTCCTGTTCCCTAGGAGCATTGCTTTGCATCCCCACAGCAACAGCTCTACCTCCATGGCATTTTGTATGTTAGACATTTAAACCTGAGCCTTTGTGAAGATCCACTCCTATTTGGCTATTATAGTTTGCATTTAAAAACATTCATTAAATACAAATTCTTGTGATTTACAAATAAAAGTCAGTGTGACCCGTCGTCTAGAAGACACACCTATCATGCTCTCCTGAGGCCCCATCTGATCCTTGCTGCTGGTGAAGCATATCTGATCTACCTGGGCAGTTGTGCTGGAAATTATAACCCTCAATAATAAAAATACCATAAAGAATTAGTGATGGGCTTCTTTAAATCATTACTGCAGAACATAATGCTATAATAAGTTAGACCTGCAGCTGTCAAGAACAGCAGAGTCAAGAGGGAATCAATACAAAAATCTTACTTTGCAAAAACTGCTTGAACAGTCACTGTCATTTTCTTCACATTTTACCCTTTGTGTTTTCACCTCATCTAATGGAATACAATTAGTAACCATTTTCTTTTTGGTGCTTAAATGTGATGTTTCTTATTAGGAAGAGAGAAATAACAAAGAAATCAATTTGAAAACTCTAGCCTGTCATAAAACATTCATGTTACCGTACCTCTTATATGACATTAATATGCGGGGATACAAATCAAGGAAGGTTCCATTATTTAAGCTCTCATATTTAACCCGTTGATCTATTAAAAGAAGTTACTGAGTTGTAAATAGCTATTATTTCTTACCTATGGGCTTATCCTTTCAACTTTTGCTCTTTTTTTTTCTTGCTTGCAATATAAAGTCATATTTCTCTAATCCATTTTTAATGTTGTATACATACTTATGGGGTAACATTTTACATTAAATCCTTGGGTTTCATTTGAAAACCATTTGTTATAATTCATTGGAACATTAATATTATCCTTATGAATATGCTTCCTTAATTGAAATCTTTAATATTCTCCTTCCTCACCCACAACTGAGAAGTTGAAAATGAATGGTATTGCATTTGTACAGATTCAAACTTCAATGCTTTGTATCCGTCGTATCTCAGAATCATGTTATAAAAATGAAGTTATGATTTACTAAGCCAGAAAAAAGCATCTGGTTTTTATTTTTAGTAATTTGAACTTTAGGCTAAGTTGTAAGAACGGACTTAACAAACAGACTCAGATATAGGAACAATAGTTTGATTTAGATACTTGAGGAAATCACTCAGCTGGGGAAGATGAAATACACATGGAGTTGCTCAGTGGGTAGAGTATTTGCTTAGCACAGACAAGCCTGGGGTTCGATCTCCAGCTCATTATAAACTAGATATGGAGGCATGTGCCTATAATCCCAGCACCCAGCAGGCAGAGACAGGAGGATCATCCTCTGTATGTAGAGAGCTTGGGGCCAGCTCCCTAAGGGAATATAACCAGACATCTGATTCCAATAGTGCTTTAAAGAGCTAGGTCATGCATAGTACTGTGTAAGCAGAGACTATGTTGAATCTCAAATAAGGATGTTACTTCTTGATTCTTTACTGAGTAACTACTTGATTTGACTAATAGCTTTGTTGATAATGTAGGTAAGATTGCGTAGAACACCATGAGGTGTGAAAGGGAACAGTCCAATTCATGGAAACAAGCCCACAAGCTATAAAGTGTTCTGCAGACAAACCTGAGGCAGCTCAACATCAGGCTTTGCTGGCTAGACAGTGGTCATGCACTGTTTCATTTTTAAAACAGAGTCAACTTTTATCTTTCTCAAGTCTAGCTGCAGAGTCCTTCCCATGGTGCCCTTGCTCTCAGGAGCCTTTCTCCTAAGAACTGGGATAGCAGCTGCTTGTTTGATACATGCAGTGAAAACAGCAGGAGCAGGACACACTTCCATGATGAAACTTCATGCTCTGGGGGACGCTCACCTGTGTGACCAGGAGCAAGACTTTTTCATTTCTAAGTTCCAAAACTTTCCCACAAAAGCCCCACCCTCTCTTAGTTCTGTTCAGTCAGGAAAGTGTCCTTTCCAGGAACACTCCATATTAGCCTCAAACTCATGATCTTCCCATGTCCATCTCCTGGATCATTGGAGCGAAAGCCTGGGCCATCTTGCCCAGAAAAAGAGGAGCTTCATGTGAACTGCAGAAGACTCTTTTAAAGGTTTTCCCAAAATAGTTTTATTTTGGTTTTTTTTTTTAATTTTAGAGGTTTTCCGAGGAATTTCATAAGGTGTGATTTTGGGGTGAGAGAATGGCTGGGGAGGGAGACGCTGGCACTGTGGCCTGTGTTCAGTCCTTAAAGGTGGTGCTATGTGCCCACCTTCCCATGTGGACAGGCCTAGGAAGTTGAGCATAGCTCAGGTCACAACCTGTTGGGAAATCCCCTTTCTCTGCTTCAGAAAGGCTGCTTGTATTGTGCTCCTTCATTCTGCCACTGGCTTTAAAAGACTGCTCTACACAGAAGGCAATGAAGGAGAGACATTTCAATTTCTTCTTGGATCTAAAAGATATATGGTCTCAAACAAAAAGAGCTCATTTGGTAAAATTCTTTCTGTGTAAGCCTGAAGACCCGAGTTCAAGTCCCCAAAACTGTGTGTAGTAACATACATTTGAAATTCCAATATTGGAGAGGTAGAGACAGGCAGATCCTAGAACCCTACCAGTAGCTAGTAACAATGGTGAGCTCCAGATCTAGTTCCCCAAAAATGAGCTGACTGACACCCAAGGTTGCCCTCTGGATCCCACATGTATCTATGCTCACACAGGTACATAGGAGTTCCCACACAGGCTCATACACACACACACACACACACACACACACACACACGCACAAACACAAACACATAGATAAGTAAATAAAAATAGGAAAAAAAGCTAAAATGTGCATAACTTAAATAGACTATGGCTAACCTCTTCCTTGCACTTTTCAGTGCATACATAATGGAATTTTCTGGCATCCTGGAAATGCTTAAGTACTTTGCTAATATTTTACCATTAGTTTGCCAACTAGGACAATTTTTATTATCAGTTAATTGACGACTCAAGAAATACAGGGTATGAAAATTAATATAGAAAGCAAGCTACATATTGTATGTTCATTAGCAATGAGGCGGACATAGGAAAGCTGTGTATTATGCAAGGCAGTGGATGCACAAGTGTGTGTGCCCTTCTGCTGGACGATAAGTAGACTGTGCACCCTGTACACTTCTTCTTCTGGGCACTGACAGTGAAGGAGCACAGACAGACTCAAGAGGAGGTGCCGCCTGCAGAGAGCACTCTGATGATACTCTCGTCTGCTCTGAGACATGCACTTCAATCATGCGATCATATTGTCAAACTACAGAGTAATTTCCCTGTAATGATTTTTAAGTTAGCTGTGCCTTTTCTATAAAAGGAAACTAAATGGCAACTAAGTTGTTCTTATTGTATGTCTTTCCTTTATTTGGTTAAAGCCAGCACCCTCTAATTAACTCAATAAAGTCCCTTATCCCATCCCAGTAGGGTTTGTTTAGCTTGTGGGTTACATATGTAGTTGGAGTGCCCTAGAACTTCAGGGAAATAAGATTATACCGTGTTATGTTCTTACACTTAACATTGTGCTTTAAATATTTGATTGTGTTATATATAAGTTTTTATGACATAATACTCATTGTCTAAACAAGAGGCTATTTATCATTCATTGTTGATAAGCTGCTTCTTTGAATGAATTTCTACCACAAGTCTTTCTGTCAGCATCGTATTATTGATACCCTTGAGACTGAGTGTCTTTGGATCCCGGGATGCACATATGGGGAATCTTAGAAGAAACTGCTGTTGTCCCACCAACAGTGACTTCCTTTTCCATCATGTCCTCACCATAGTCCACTGTTGTCCACTTTTTTCATCTTAGCCAAGTGTAGTGTGTGGCTTTGAAATGTGCAGATATAATTTAAAGAGTTCTGTAGTCAGCTTGGGTGCTATGGATTATTCTAGGTTACTTCTATATATTATGTATGACATTTTAAATTACAAAATATAGACACTTTCCAAACTTGTATGGATTTGGTCTCTTGTTTGCATGAGGAAATGAACTGATTAAAGGCCATAGAGGCTACAGACCATGGAGAGCTGTGCTGAGGAATGAACCTTGCTTGAGTTTTATGCAGAAATATATGCTTCGGTGGGGTTTTGATCATCAACTAAGGCAAACATTTATTGATTCATTAATTTGCAAAACATTTTATCGTAATCATCTCATAGCACTATCTAGTATCACTCTATGTCAATCCACATGTTCATTCTGTGTCTTTCAACATGAAAGCTGCTAGCAACATGTACGTTTCAGATACACGAATATGGCTACACAACTCTGTGACTAAAGTCTAGATCTTACTATTTGTGTATGGCTAGTAGATAGCTTCTAGTGTGGTTTATCTAAATACACAGAGGAGGTATTGCCTACTGTTTGGCTACATTGTAAAACAATTTCAAAAGTCTCAACCCTTTAATCCCAGCACTCTGGAGGTAGAAGCAAATAGATCTCTGAGTTCCAGCTTAGCCTGGTTTATAGAGTAAGTTCCTGGACAGCCAGAGCTACACAGAGAAGTCTTGTCTCCAAGAAAAAAAAAAACATAAAAGTCTTTATCATTATATCCGGGGATGCTCAGGCTCAGAAGTGGCTCTTGCATTTCAGTTTCTATGAAATATGTCATATGTAGTATTTTAAACACAAATTTGCAGTATGTAAAGTTATATCTTATAGACATGTCTGGCCTACAGATCATAGTTTACATGAAAGACAAGATAGCTATAAATATGGAGAAACACAAAATTACACATTTATTTAAAATGTTGAGATTTTTGTGATTTGTTTTTTCTAAACTAATTTTGTGGCTCTGGAATGTATACTTTATAGATGACTTTGTATCACAGTATTGAAATTCTGGACACAGCTTGACGGCTTAGAGTATTTTAGTAGGGGGAAGCTACCCCAGCATTGTTCAACTATCCAGTCGTTTCTATGTTTAAGTGAGTCTAGCAGTTAGTGTGCCTTTCTGTCTGGCACAGGAGGGAGCTTTCTCAGGTTCCCCCTTGTGACTGTCTATGTCCTGTTCTGCTTGGTCAAAATCATGAAGATGGCGAGTCCTTAAAAGCAACCGTTTTCCTTCTGAATGAAGTCATTTGCTTCCATGATTCTGTGATTGTGAAAGACAGAGTGTCTCTGAATGAGAAGAGAAAACAAGTAAAAATGCCAACTAGATGACATTCTCTTCTACCGCTAAATATAATGGGACAAAAGAAGATATTGTTTCTGGTTTTTCCAATCTAGAATATTCTATTGATTTAAAGGAAGAACAGTAAATGTTGCTTTTGGGGTCAATTCCCAGAAATCTGGGCCATCTTAAATGATACTAGAACACAGATAAGAAAGTTGGCATTGGGAAATAATTCCTTCTACCCTTTAAACAATCTTTAAAATTATAGATGCTATTGAATAAAAGCACACTTCTGTCATTGGTTTAAGGAAAAGGAAAGTCCTCTAGTGACCTCCTTGAGGTTATTCTCTAATCTGCTCTCCTTGTCTTGCTTACTGCGTTAGTCACCTTTTCTTAACTATTAAAAATACCTGCAGTGAAGTAGCTTGTGGGAGGAAAGGTTTGTTTGAGCTTGTAGTCTCTGGACTTTTGATCTGCGATCATTTGATTCCATTACTCTGAGCCTGTTGTGAAGCATAGTGAAGAAGCTGTTTACCCAGACCAGAGTCTATCGCTGTGGAAGACTGGCAGTGTGAGTATGTGTGCACGTGTCCCTGCACGTGTGTCTCAATATGATAGCCAACCTAGGTCATAGGATAAGGTCCTCTAGGTGATAGGAAGAGGAGATAACACAGCTCACAGGCCAGAAACATCAGCATCTGTAATCACTTCCAGCATGCAGGTTACATGGAAGGAGTGCTCATTGGCAGGGCAGGCACATGGATGGAAGGCGCTCGAGCCCTGGAGACTGGTTATGAGAAGTCGGGCTCTCACCTGCGCTGTGTGTAAACTTGTGGACTTACCCAAAATATCATGTATTCTTACACTTGCATTTCAGTATTGCTAAATACGAGGGGGAACCAAGAATAATCTTTAAACGTATTTTCTTTTAAAGAAAAACTTTGATTTTTGTGGAATGTCTGATTAGAGAAAAAGTTGTAAGTTCTTCTCCTCCTTCCCTAGTTTTTATTTCTATGGATACATTGAAATTAGTGTTCTAAATTTTCATATGTACCACTAATATGAGAATGCTTCTTTTGTTATCTTCTGGTTAATGATGTTAAGCAATACATTTTTCAAATATCAATGAGCTTTTTCAACTAGAATAAAAATACCAGGATTATAATAATACCTTGAAGTTTATACCACCTCAAGCTGAGGTATCTGTACCTGTCTTAAATTGCAATAGAAAATAACTTGAAAGATTATTCTTTGAGAATAAGGATGGTATAAGTAAAATATCTCCAATCAGTTTAAGTTCCACACTGTCAATAGTAGCAATAAGCATATGTTTTTTATATTAGTTCCCTCTCTCCCAAATATCTAACAAAAATCAATTTAGGGATGGAAAAATGTATTGTGGCTCACAGTTCTTGTGAAACAAGTCCATTCTTGTGGACAGCCATCCCAGCTGGACAGATCATGATCACAGAGGCGTCTTATTCACATTTATTACATCAAAAAGCAGAAAAGTGAAGATACTGGTGCTGAGTTGGCTTCTTCCATACTTATTTAGCCTTTGTGTTTGTGCCGCTTATATTTAGACTGTTTCTCTCCCACCTCAGTCAGTCCTCTCTGGAAATGCCTACCCAGACATGCCTAAGGGAAACTTTTCTAGTGGCCTCAGTATTTCTTAATCCAGTTAAATTAATTCAAATTAAATATCCCTTCTACATATTCAGATATGTAACAATAGTACGTAATGTTTGGAATCCTACTAAAAGTACAGGACTAATGTACTGTTGGGATTGTAGGAAAGCACCTTAAAACGAGAGCATTTAGCTGTGTCTGTCAGGAAACTTGAAGTTAGCAATGGGTTTACACAGAGATCAGCTACCTGCATGGCCCTGTTGTATAGCAATTGCTCTCTGCCTGTTCTAGAATGATCACCCGCTCTAGGTAAAGGACCTGATATGACATCCTTTCCTCTGATTAACTGCAGTGCCAGGTCTGAGCATTGCCATCACAGACTCACATTCCTGAGCATCTCAGCCAAGTGCTGTCCACTGGCTCAGCGATTTTCGAGAAGAGTTTATACTTAGTTGATTTGACCTATGGCTAGTGTTCTGACAGTGTTATTATGAATGCATATTAGTTTGTAGTTGTTACACAGGTATACCCTTTTCTTATTGTAATTGTTAATTTCTTTAAACCAACCAACAACAACAAAAAAAAAAAGAAAGAAAGAAAAAAAAAGGTTACCCTTGCCTCAAGCCCCACCTTTGTTCAAAGGCTCTGGACCTGGGTCATCATATATTTTCCTGCTCTGTGCTCACTGTTGTATCTGCTTCTCCTCCCCTGTCATAGCCCAGGTCCCCTGAAGGCAGGGACGAAGCATGCTTTGCAGTTTTTGAAAAGTATACAAAATGACACAATCTAAGAGGTCATCCGTCAAGGGTTATTTAGACTTTAACCTACCATAGTGTAATTACAGCTGGTAGGTCGCCCATTTCCCGGTAACAGCCCCAAGCTGTTGAGTGAACTTTGACAGTTGTAGTTGGGACACTATCTAAATGTCAGCTGTTTTACCTTATAAAAGCTTTATTCAAATTTCCTGTTACCCTTATCTCTCACTCTCCTTGAAGTCACAGCCCCAAAAGACTTATACCCTCGTCTGCACCCTGCATTAACTTTTTATGGACTTAGTCATACTTTATACCTTGACCAGCAGCCTTGGTCAGGTGGCAGCGAGGAGAACAGGGGTTTTTTGTTTTGTTTTGTTTTTATGTATTTTATGCATCTCTACTATACACATCATACAAGTACTGTATAAAGCATGTTTTACTTTTAATTCCTTTGTATGATGTTATTTATAGTAATAATTTTTTATTTTTTATTGAAAACAGATTCCTCTCTCATGCCACACATCCTGCCCACAGCTTCCCCTCCCTTCAGTCCTCCCAGCTCTCCTGACCTTCTTCTCACAGACCTACTCCCCTCTGTGTCCTCTTTAGGAAAGAGCAGGCCTCCAAGAGACGACAGCCAAATAGGACAAAACAAGGCACAGTAAGACAAGGAAAAGCCTTACACTGAGACTGTATGTGGCAGCCCCATAGAAGGAAAAGAGTGTCAACAGCAGGCAACGGAGTCAGAGAGACACCTGCTTCCATTCCTAGGAGTCCAAGAAACATGCCAAGCCACCAGCCATAACATATATAGCAGTGATGATTTTAGTAATGTTTAATACGAAGCTTTGTATTTTCCTTCTTAAAATGACATCATATAAAACAAGTATTTGTGTTTGATGTTTATTAAAACCTACCCAGCTCATTTCACTTACAGAATTCTGACAGGTGAATCAGAAATGCATAATAAGAGATGCTTAGAGTACCGGGAAGGTAGCTGAATCGATGGGCTTGAAGTACTGAGCTCATCTATGACGTACAGCTTGTAAGCTGGACCCCAAGGTCATGGCCATGGTGTGCAGGAAAGACCATAAGAAACTGACCGACTTGAAAAGATAAATGCCTAAGTGCTAAATGTGATTGAAAGTATATTACAGAAAACTAAGGCAAGTCCAGTACTCTTTCTAAAAGTGAAGTTAAGGGCTAGTGAATCTGTAGTGCTTGCTCATCGATAAAATTATTTAAGAGGTATGAATTTGAAGTAACTGAAGATCATTTATATTGAAATGAAAGATCAAATGGAAAATTATAAGCTGGCTGTCATTCCTGTTTGTAAATAGTGGTAAAAACTGAGCAGAAGCTAAGCCTTGCACACAAGCATCAGACGTCATTGGTCTGTGTTCAGTAGGATTCTGAAATATTAATTGTAAGAGGAAAAGATGTGAGTGCCCAAAGCAATATCAACACACATATATTTTAAATGCTGGATAAAGCAGCCTTCTAAAAGATTTTTATTTTCATCTCCTAAAATTTATGCATAGTTAAGTGTTTAGAAAATATCACATTAGAAAATTAAATTAGTATGTTTTCTATAAGTTTTTTCTTATATAGCAAACTACAAGTTTTGACCATAAATGTTTAAATGGTAAAGTCTTTTGTAGGAAGCTGGAGAGGTGGCTGAGAAGTTAAGAGTACTTATGGCTCTTGCAAAGCCCAGGTTCAGTTTCCAGTACCTGTATGGTAGCTCATAGCCATTTATGACTTTAGTTCGGGCTTCCGCTGGCACCACGCATAGACACGGTTCACATACATGCATGCAGGCACTCATCTATACAAATTTAAAAAACATTAAGTCATTCTTAGAATAGTTGGGAAAAATAATTCTAAGTATATTCTAAGCTGTACATTAACAATTAATAAAGGGTAATTAAATTCAAGATGGAAAAACCATGACTCTGGGTGTTTAAATAGTGTGGATTGTTTATTTTAACCACATATGGAATATAATAGATATGTGCATTGTTTGTGTGATAGAAATTCTAATTTACTTGATACAATGTATAAGTGGACAGTGCAGAAGGCAGGTGTGTATACAGAGGTAAATAGAAGAAAACAGAAAATAGATTTAAAAAAAAAAAACATTGAGCTACTCATTCCAGCAAGTGATTATAAAGCAAAAAATGAAAATGTTTTGTAAATACAGGACAGGAACAATGGTCAGCAACTCTAAACTGATGAATCTCAAAGCACACAAATATTGCATTTGGACAAGGCAAGCATACAATAATATCAAAAAGCAGTGGTCAGCAGAACTCAGGGGGAAGTGTTTGACATGTAGAGCTGGTATTTTTGAAATAGATATGTAGTAGGTTCACACATGGCAGTTTTTAGACAATTATTTGCATTCAGAGAATATTGACCATTTTATATATACATATCCTCAAGCCCAGGAAGACATGGAAAAAGATTTAGGCTTGTTTTAATATATATGTTTTAAATATATATATAATATATATATATAACAATATATAAACAATTATATGAGAGGTTTTATTCAGTTGTTTTTACTGGGCCCAGATGCTAAATGGTAATAATTATTTTGTCTGCTAAGTTGGTCATTTATGGCCACATAGTAAATTGCCCCAAAATCTCAGTGGCTCAAAACATTATCTCATATTTCTGTGCCTGAGTAGCCTGGGTCCTGTTCTTTAGGATTTTCTAGAAGCTGAATTGTGTCCTTTCCCATCACCCAGACTCATATGCTAAAGTTCTAATTCCCAGGGCCATGCCACTATGTGGGGAGATGCTGTCTTAAAGAGGTATTGCTAAGCTGAAATGAAGCCTTAGCAATGAGCTGTCATCCAATATGGCTGTTGTTGCTGGAAGATGAGGGGATGTAAACACAGACACACATGCTCCGTGCACAGAGGACAGGCCATGTGAATGTACAGAGAAGAGATGGCTATCTATCTGCAAGAGATAGGAAAAGATGCCCCGAAGCAACTGTGCCAATATCCTGATCTTGGAATGCTGAAAAACCCACCTGTGATGTGAGCAAGTTTGCGGACCTAATTTTGGCAGCCTTAGCAAATTAGTTCAGGGTCCAAGCAGGCTGCAGAGCTCCGCATGTGCTAGGAAGGCAGTGTCTCCAGCCTTTCTCCTGGTGGCTGACAGTGGCGGGTCTCGGTTTCAAGTCCAGGGATCAGTTCTCATACACACTGAGGGCAGCTCCTGATCACAGGGCAAAGCCTTTTGACAAAACAGCAAGTTGTGAAGAAGGAGAGCCCAGAAGTTGCATTCTTGCACATTTTACTTTTTGGTGGCAAACAGAAAACACTCCATTCTCCCTGTTTTCTGTTGGTTACAAGTAAGTCTGTCTGGCCAACCCCACCACTCATGAACTTATGTCTTTGTTTATGAACTACTTAGTCTGAGATAATTTCTTATAGCAGCCAGAATAACTAAGACTATTTATGGTTGCTAATGAGTCATTTTGATATTCAATTTTATAATTAGATTATAAAATTTTTAAGTAGCATGCTATAGTTCAATTTTTCTTACAAAAATATCAAATATGTAAAATATCAAGAGAAATATATACTGCACTCATCATTCAGACCTAGCAATTGCCTGCTGTCATTTAGATCATCCTTAGTTTTTGCCTGCAAATATTAAAATTATCCACATTATTTCTAGCACCGAGAACTTTTGAAAGATATTTGTCATGTGTGCATGTTTATGTCTCTGGCATGGGTGTGGGATACATGCACATAAGTAGAGTAGCCTGAAGACACCAGAAGAGGGCTGGAGCTGACGTCTCAGGTGGTTATAAGCCAACTGATATGGGTGCTGGGAACTCAGGTCCTCTGGGAAAGTAACAAGTGCTCTTAACTCAAGAGATACCTCTCCAGCCCCAAAATGATACACCTAATGATCATGGCTTGTCTTTCTTTTAAAGTGTGTATTTTATCACATAAAGTATTGCTAGTAATAACAGTAAAACTACCATAATTACACACCCAATTCATATTTAAATATCTTTGATTATCTTCAGCACAACTCTGTATAGCTTACTTGCTCAAACCACGTCTAGACAAGAGCTGTCTCACTGGTTATATCTCAGAAGGTCCCTTCGCTTTGTTAGCTCCGTCTGACTCGTTCACATTTCTTTGTCCTGTCTATCAACTTATTTGGACGTGCTAAGCTTAGCTCTGCTGCTGAGCTGCATGCTTAGCTAGGAACCTATTTCAAATGTGTAATGGTGTTGGTTGGTTGGTTGGTTGGTTGGTTGGTTGGTTGGTTGGTTTTGTCTTGTTTTTTTTTCCCCTCTAAACCTTCATTCTGCACTAACAAGTTATTTATTCGCACCAGAAAGTTGCATTAGAAGCCCAGTGTATAGAGCAGAAGGCATCAAACAACTTAAAAGGGACTGGTGCTCTGACTTGGGACAGCTGTCTGACCGTTCCCCCATGCCAGCCCTCCTGGGCTCCCAGCCACCTTCTCAGTTGAACTCCTGGCTTTTACACAAAGTGAATTAAACACTTGTAAACCATACATGGTGAAGACTGCATGACATAGTATAAAAGAAAGAAGGGAGTGACAGACTGACTAAGGAAAAGCAAAGCATCTGGGTGGGCAGGGTTCAAATCTCTAATGTTTTCTTGTGCCCCAGAGTAATTGGTTGGCACCCAGTAATTGTAGCTTGTTGCATGAGTGAGGATAAGGCAGCCTAAGGGACACTCTTTGGCATTAGTGCCACAAGCTATACTCTTATTTCTACCAAAATGACAGCTCTGTGTGGGCACATACTGTCCACATGTTGTCGGCTCAGTGTGGACAACAACGGCTGCATGCAGGCAGGCTGGGTTAATATTGATGGAATGAGACAGATGAGTGAGCTTTGAGCTCCTACATTATGCTGGCTGTGTTCCGCATTTATGTATTACTAAATCCTTGGGAGGGTGAGTGCTATCGTCACCGTCTTACCTAGAAAGACAATGAGCTCAGAGCACTGGAATCAGTTTCAAATTATTCAAAGCATGAGCCAGCAAGCTCTGGGATTCACATGCTTTGTACAGTGGTGTTAATGGGACTCGCAGTAGCCGTGCATAATGAGAACCAGCCTTTTTCCCTCTGTGTTATTTACAGGCTACTTTGTATGGAACTGATTGTATGGAAGTCATTCTGGCTCTCTGTTCCCTTTATGAAGGTTGTAGCCAGTGCCTTCCCATGGTTCACCATAAAGCTAATGAGCCACACGTATCTTAGGAATATTTTTAGTAATAAAACTTCAAGCTCCTCCCCAGGGGATTTATTATTGTAATGCTTAGAATTCAGATGGCACTTAATTTTTTTTAATCTAACACCAAGAACTTCTGAGTGATAATTTTTGTACATGTTACTCTGTATGTAATAGTGTTCAGGTATGTAACTACAGGTGAGTTTATACTTTTCCATTGATGACTGTTTATAGCACACACTGAAGGAGGTGTGTGAAATTTTGCATGCCTGGGATAAATCTCATAGTGAAGAAAATGAAACTAATACAGCCCCTGATTATTTTATCAAATAGTCTTATTTTAATGGTGTTCGCCATCATAGAATTTGAAGTGGTTTTTTTTTAAGTATAGTAATTTTATAGGAAAACTTTGACAGTCCAGGGTGTCAACACCACATCAGCCCACACATTGTATTTGCTAAAGTGTTCTTCCAAAAATAAACGAGTAGGCCGGCATTGTGTTTTAAACATCAAGATAATTTTGGTTAATTATATAAATCTAAAAGCCATGGGCAAGGCAGCAATTCCATCTTGCTCGATGGTGATCAGGGCGATTGTGAGACAGCTTGCTGAATGATGCACATCAGGCTAATAACCTGAGCTCATTGTGCTCAAAAGGACAGTGGCTGGCAGCACATCAGATAGGAAGCCTCCCCAGGGCTTTAATAAGGGGCTTGGGAATGCTTGCAAAAGAGGGTACAAAGTTAGAAACACTAGTAACTGCTCTGATCGGAATTCAAAAACATGAGAATTAAAAAAACAAATGGTCACCATGCCTCGCTGATAATTCCCTGCTAACTAACGGAATGGCATGGTGAGCAGTCCTGTGTTCGAGCCTTGTCTCCAGTTTGTGTTTAATTAAAGTGAGAGCTGTATTATGTGGGGCTTCCATGGAAAACACTGGAAATTAGTATTCTAACACCAATGAACAGGAAATCGAGGCCCAGAATAAGGATGTGGTCCATCAGTGGAGTCTAGAGATGATGACAACTCTCCCATTCAGGAAGAATGGAGACTCCATTTATGCAAGATTGTGTAGGCATAATAGGCAGAATTATGTTTTGAGATCTTTGCTGTTATCGAGTTTAATTGGTGTGCTTATATTGATGTCTATACAACAAGAAATCACATTTATTAAAATGCTGCTTGGACTGCATCTAAATTTCATTAACCCCACACTCCATCTCAGGTCTAAACCTGCTTCTGTTCCTGGTAAGGACGCTTTATAGTTGACATTGCATGATTTTGCTTATCCTGATTGATCTGATCTGTGGTTGTCTATTAAGTTTACTCAGGAAATAGGGGCAAGTCTCTGTCACTGACTGAGCTGTGAGTGAATGAGTATGTTCAGGTGCTTTTGCATAATGGAACACCAACTTTTAGCAAAAAAAAATCCCTGTTTTTGGTGATGACATGTTCCTTATGTAATTTTGGGTGCCCTACATTCAGGCTTGTCATACTGCCACTGTCAATCACGGACACTTTCCCAGGCATCTCTGCTTAGCCTGGTAGCCTATCTCCCCAACACTTCTGGTTAATCAGCTACTCACAAAATAAACAATACATGAGATCTTCTCCTTTTAAAATATACTATCAAATTTTTCTTTAAATAAAAGGACCATGTGAATAAAGTCTATTAAAAATGTAGGTACTCTGCTGTACTGAATATATTAAATAGAACCAACCCTGAGAGAAATCTATACAAGAAAGTATTAGCATTTGAAGACGACACGACCTGGCCAGGGGAGAGATATCCTTTATCACATCACTACCCGGAAGGATGGTGGAGTGCTTGTGGGTGTGCCATGGAGAGAGCTTGTTTCCTTTCCTCAGATGACCTTCTAGCTTACAGGATTACTAAGTGATATAAGGTGCTGTATTCAAAAGACATTCAACCTAGGCCCTGGCTGGCCTTCAGTTACCTCTTCAGTGCCTATAGTCTAGAAAAGTTCTGCAGAAGAATTCTCAAAACTCTTTCATTCACACCAGGAGACCCAAGATCGACACACAAATCCCTTATTATAGCATCCAGAAAGGAAGCAGAGCATGGGCTTCCAAGGCCCACAAAGCCAAGTTTACAGCCCTGCTGGTCCCTGCCCAGCTGCTAGGAGGTCCTGAAGTTTCTGAGAAGAGTCTGAGTTGCTCATCTATCAAATAGGAACAGTGACTACAGGAAGGGGATACTGTTCTCAGGATCAGGTTATATAATACATTTAGAACCCTTAGGCCCTCAACATCTTTAAGGTTCATCCATGCGGATATCCTTCCTGTCTTCTCAGAGGTCAAAGGTTTATATCATGGCCTGGGATTTTTAGTACCACAACCCAATGGGAGGCTTACTAGAGTATCACAAATAAGTGTAAGAGAACTTTTCACCTTCCCACAGGCAAGCAGGCTGAGAGCTTTATGTTAAAAATTCTGAAAATAGCCGGAATGCATATATTCATGTACCTGACTTAAGAGAGAAAAGCAAGCTTGGAGATATGACTCAAGAACACTTGTACCCTTTAGAGGACTTGGGTTTGGTTCCCAGCACCTACATAGCAGCCCACAGCCAACTGTGACTCCAGGGTATCCAGCAACCTTTAAGGAGTCTAAAGGTACCTCTATACATGTGGATTCACAAGAACACACAAAAATAAATGTTAAAAGAGAAAGACCAGGGAGGGAGGAGAGAAGGATCCTCATGGAAGACAGTGACGGTCTTACTGAACGTGAAGTCACTGGACTCTACCCTACTTACAGCTGAGCAGTTTATCCTTTCCTCCCGGGGCTCCCTCACTGAGCCATGCATGTCAGCAGCACATGTATTGAGTGTTAATATTAATTTATTGCAGCCCTAAAGATTAGAAAGCCAGCCCTTTATGCTCAAGGAGTTGATAGGTGTATGGGGCTATATGTGTACATGGGAAGTTAACGGCAGAGGTGTGTCTAGTCTGCCCTTCCCAGTGATTCATGGATGTGCCACCCCTCCCTGCCCTGTCATTCCACAATTCACCACAGTCTTCCTTCTTACATTGGATGATATTCAGTGGAAGGCCAGGAAACACTTCCTGGTATGATGGTAATAAGAATGGGAGCCCTTGGACATAGTGCAGAGGTCACTCACATGGGTGGAACAAGGCTGAAAGCAGCCGCCACCTCAGTCAGTTCCACTGTAATGGAAATTAATATTCCTTTGAATTTCTTTGTGACTTTTAAAAATAACTTCATGGGTTTTATTCCACAGCAGTGCCAGGGTATTTAGCCCACACGCTTCCAGGGTTTTGCTTGTATCTGCATCCCATAGTGCAAACATAGGATTACAGACAAGTACATGCTGCCATTTCAGGCTTTACATGGTCCCCAGGAGTTTGAACTCAGGTTCCCATACTTCCACAGCAAACAATTTATCAACTGAGCTATCCCCCTCAGCTCTTCTTTTGAATTTCTATCCAACTATTGCTCAATGTCAAATAACGATTTTCCAGAAACTGATGGAATCCATTATAAACTAATGAACTAAGTTATTGTGTAAGCAGAACTCATAAATTAACCAAGAATTGAATTATCGAGTACTGGTTTCTATTGTATGATAATTGCATAAAATGTGGAGCTTTTCCTAGGAGATCGCGAAAGTGAAGAGAAAAATTAGATGTGCCTTTTGTCCATAGAGTTAAAAAAGATGGCTTTGATGGTGTCTAGGCAGAGCGCGGGATGAGGGCACATAGGCTGGGACGCGGTGATTCCTCTTCAGTGCCCCAGCCAGTCAGGATTCTGCGTGCTATGCCTTAGGCAGTTCAGTGGGGAATCCACAGAGAGCTGCTGGCTTTGGTGCCAGCCTGCGTTTCTGTTACTGTGGGTCCTTAGAAAATATTCGTTGGCACTCGAAGTGAATGCTGTAAATCCTGAGAATTATAAGTCAGTGTCTTGTTTGAAAGCTTGGTGCTGCAGTTGTTGTAGAGATAAAGTTGACCAGTGTGTAGAGCTGACTCCTCTGGTGCCGACTACTGTGGTGCCGGCGTCTGACCTGTCCCTTCAGTTCCGATCCAACATCCAACAGCTAGTGTTGCCTTCATGTTGTCTCCTGAGAGACACAGCTGGTTTTGTGTTACTTTATTATTTACTTACTTACTGTTCTTGATTTTTACATTCCTTAAGTTGCCGCTTCGTGCCCTTAAAATTAGTCATTTTACTTTAAAGTGTTATATATTTGGATTTGTATCGCACACATTATATAAAATGGCATTCCCTTGTGGTTTACGATATTTTTCTCCTCCAATTTATTTCCATTCTAACTTCATCTCTCATTTCATTGCCTTTTCCCAGCACAGCCCTGTCCTCTCCCCACCCCCACCCGCATCAGTCCGGCTCTTCCAGTTAGGGTGGTATCCTGTGCCTGCGTTATCCTTTTTAGGTCACTTCCTGTGGCTGATTTTTCTCCTCCTGTGGTTCTGGTTGTTGGTTCTTCTTGCCTGCATTTGCAACAACGCTTGGCATTATTTTATAGTGCCCTTGGCAAATCAGTCATAGGCAATACCAGCAGTCTCCTTGGCTGGTGTGTATGTGTGCAAGTGCCAGTATGCAAACTCGGATTCAATGTGCCACTTTTCTGCTTGTGTGCATGTGTGCAGGTGCCAGTGTGTGTCACTTCTCTGCTTGTTGTTACATCTTCCCAGTAAACTTGTGGTCCTCCATGTTTTACTAATACAACTGGTTCCATGCATATTTGCTGACGGTATGGTCTGTTCAACTTTTCTGCTTCTAGCCCTACAGCCTGTACTCTTAAACTGTAAGGTATATTAAGCTTGCCTATGGTATTTATTCTGAATAGATTTCCTTTTAATGATCCTAATGCATAAACTAGCTTGGTGTAGCATCTGATCTGTACTTCAAGGCCAATCTCAGGTTATCACTGCCTTTCAAATGAGTTGGTTCCTTATATTTTATTTCTATGATATTATCCCTGCATGTTCTCCAGAGCACACAAATACTTTGTGTCATTACTTGCATGTGTTGTTCTGGGTCTAACTGTGTTTGTGTCTCTTTATGAGTTCCTTGGCATAACTAGGTATTTCCTACCATATTCAGGGTATCCTACCATATCCTTATGGAAAATGGACAGGTTGTTATTGAATGTTTGCTAGAATGAATTGAAAGGTCTGATAAGTATTGAAAATAAAAATTTAGACAAGTTGATATTAAGCCAGATATTCACCTAAGGTGAAAGAGATAAACTCAGAGCAAAAACCCAAACCTTAAGATGATCAGATGCGTGGGGCACAGCTCAGAAAACACTGATTTTCTTTGAACTTTTAAAAATATATAATGAGAACATAAGTACCTGGCAATTGAATTTTCTTAATCTGGACTAATGCCTGAAATTATGCAGATATACACAGACATAGACATTTTGTTGTGTATGGGCTATATCATTGTACTAGTAACACAGTACTGTAGTGTGTTCTCAATGGTGTTTGAATGAATTGAAGCTTTCCTTGCAGTCAGCTACAATTCATTTATCTCAGCATTTGCATGTAAGTACACATATCAGCTTTTAGGGGAATTAGAATGTGTTTTCTCATCCCTCAGCACTTCCCTCCCAGCCCCTGGAAGCTAATCAGCTAGTGCCCGACTCCACTTCTTTGGTGTAAGCTATGTCCAGAACAAGGGGACATGAGAAAAGTCAAAGGGGAGGGAAAGTCTGTAACAGCTTGACACTGGAAAGCTGGAAGACAAGAAATACTGAAGTGTCAGAAAAGATGAAGGCCATGACAGATGCTGAGGGAAGCTCTCAGACGTGCTGCAGCAGATACCTAGCCTCTGTCCCAGGTCGCACACATAGCCCAAGACTCCAGCTTTCTTTCTGTCCAATGCTTGCTCCAGCTGAACATTGTTGCTTTCTCAAACACACTAACAGTCTTAACATAGCATGAAGGACCTAGGGAGGTTGCTTAGTGGTACAGCACTTAGGGAGTAAGTGTGAGAACCTGGATTCGGGTCCCTAGCACCCATTTAAAAGTGTAAACACTTTTACACAGGGACTTGGGCGTTGGGCAGACACCAGTGTAAGACAGGCAGATCCAGCCAGTGTAGTTTAAATGGAAAGCTGTAGGATCTTGGGAGTGGTTGTGGGGAGAGAGAGCCCAATTGAGAAAGACACTCAACTTCAATGTATGACCTCCACACTTGCATGCAGAGGCAAGCACACTTGCACACACATATGCACACATACACACACAACATATATACCATTTGTTTAGATTAGCATATGCCTGAGGAGGTGGCTCAGGTGCTTGCCTAGTGTGCAGGAAGCATTAGGTTTGATCTAAGCACCTTGATAGGCAGCAGTGGTAGCTCACATCTGTAACGTCAGCACTAAAAATATAAAGAAACTCAAAGTCATCTTTGACTACATATAAGAAGTTCAGAGCTAGCCTGGGACACATAAAGAACCTATCTTGAAAATTCACATACTAGAGAAAACAGTACACATATTAATGTATTTCTTTTATCTTTATATGAGCTTGCAAAAGAAATCATGTGTTGATTTTCCCTCGGGGAGTGATACGTGCTGTAAAACAGGATTATTTTTACTTCTTGGGATGCTACAGGAGGTGACTGTGGCTAGCCTGCCCCACCCTTGTTCTTCCTGGGTAGTCTGGGTATTTTTCTGTTGCACTTGACATTCCTTTTTATATTGCCCATAGCTTGCCTCCCAGGTACTCCTTCCAGGTAAACTGTGTTTATAAACTGAAAAACTACACAACAAGCAATTTTTATTTCTCAAGGGAAATAAGATTCCATTAACTGATGGTAGTTAGCAAAAAGTGCACTTCAAGAAAAAAGTGAGGGTACATTATACTTTAAAATTTTCTTCAGACAGTTATTGAAAACTAGATTTTTTTTTCTCCCATGAGTACCCAATGAAATTCAGTTACAGGCTAGTCTTATCTGGTGTGATGAGAGTTATATTTTCCTGCACTAAACAGATTGGAAGCCATCTCAAGTAACTGCTTTGTGGGATGGAATATAGGAATGCAGAAAACACTTCATTGCATCAGGTTAAAGTTCTCCTTCTGCACCAAAGACACTTGGTGTCCTCTGTTTTGATAGGTGAGTTTCTCATTGCACACATTACTTTCTTTAAAGATCATTTTATTATTAATTTGTGTGTGTGTGTGAGTGTTTTACACCACTTAGACGTCTACAACCCGAAGAAGTGCTGAGCTGACAAGCCCAGGTTCTTGCACGAACAAGACACGTTTTCTGATTAACCTATGAACTTGAAGACTTCAGACCTGACTTTGCTTATATTTTATTTTTGAATGGCTAACCATGAATTTTTAGTTTCTTATTTTTTCCTTCCTTAAGTCTGGCATAAAATGCTTCATTTTTTTCAAAGCTAGTACAAACATTTTACTCAACAGTTAGTGAAATTATGAAACATTTAAGGTTGAAAATACAAGAGAAGAAAACCCATGTATGGGAAAGCCTGGTGTTTATATCACCTGTAACAGCAGTCTCAAATGGAGCATCTCTATATGTTGATTGGCGCAGAAATCTGTCATCTCTCATGAGAAATCTCTCTGAGGTATCTAAAGCCTACCTTTTAATGATATTAGGAATAGAACTGAAGTACAGAGAGGTCACATAATTTGCCTAAGATCACAAAGTCAATGAGTAGCAGAGTCAAGATCATATTTATGGATTCTCCCCCAATAATTTTGGTAAATTATACCTCATGATATTCCTATAGTCTTAGAGAGCTGGTAGATTACAATGTATGAGTTGAATTTGCAAAGAATTTTTCATATATATGTGTATATGATATATATATATATATATATATATATATATATATATATATATATATA